>NW_007728692.1:139980-237808 GCF_000696425.1 Galeopterus variegatus | reverse complement strand
ACAAAAATCAGCAAAAATGTTCATAAAGCAGAAAATAGCAAGAATCAATTGGCTATATGAACTTTTCAATTATTAGTAGTATATATTTTATTATTATTGTGTAGTTTTTGCTACACATTTTTTTTTCCTTTTTGTCTTTTTTTACTGACCGGTAACAGGATCGCAACCCTTGGTGTCGCGCCCACACCGGGGACCGGCAACGGGATCGCAACCCTTGGTGTTGCGCCTGCACCGCGCTCAGCCAGTGAGCGGGAACCGGTCTCCACATGGGATCCGGACCCTCGGCGGGAGTGCTGCCACACTCCCAAGCAGCGCACTCTCCAGTGCGTCACCAGGCCGGCCCCTTGCTACACATTTTAATATCAGTAAAATATATAATAAACTTTTGTATATAAACATGCATACATTTTTATCTTGAGAGCTGGTTATTAAATACTTCCCAGCACATCTATTGATAAGGGTCTCCTATGTTGGTATTCAGAGCTTGAAAATCATGTAAACAAACTATACATGGTAAATCAAAACTCAGGAAAACTTTAAAATGTGGAGCAAACCTCAACTTTTTTTTTTTTTTTAAGCTCTTACAACGAGAAAATGGAGGGGACACATCTGGGTGGGAGGGGGGAGAGGGAGGAGGGAGGGAGATTTTTGGTGATGGGACACAGTAACTAACTACATTGTATATTGACAAAATAAAAATTTAAAAAATAAATAAATAAATAAATAATAAATAAATAAATAAAATGTGGAGCAAATGTTCACTCAGTAGTAGCAAGCACCCAAGCAACATCACTGAGAAAGCATCTTCTTCAGTCAAATCTAACCTGCTTTTGGTGATGGGACACAATAACTAACTACATTGTATATTGACAAAATAAAAATTTAAAAAATAAATAAATAAATAAATAATTAATAAATAAATAAAATGTGGAGCAAATGTTCACTCAGTAGTAGCAAGCACCCAAGCAACATCACTGAGAAAGAATCTTCTTCAGTCAAATCTAACCTGCTCTAGGAGTAGAGCATAAGCTTCACTCATCTCTTTTATATAAATTAAGTTCAATGCCACATGTGCTTAAATGGAAATACTTCTCAGTCTGAACAATTAAATATCACACCATCATGCATGGCATTTTTTTCACACTTGTCTTGTTCACCAAGAAAACCAGCCACAGATATTGCCTATTAAATTGTTGTCATTTTGATCCTCTGTGGCTTGCAGTCACACAGAACCAGAATCAGATTAAAGTAATCTATTAATCTCATGGTAAATCAGAGCACAGTTTGTTTTGATCTGGTACTGAGTAAGGCAAATGTATTAGCCTAGTCCACTACTAGCGCATCCACAGAAAATTTTCCTATGAATAGAGGCCATTCTCTCCCAATGCACTGAGAAATTATTATTTTTTAAAATTTAAATATATTCTTCATATTCATGGAATAAAATCAATGGTATAGCTCTCTCAAGCGGATGTTTTAGGTATTTGACATTTAATAAACTAAACTTCTCTAACTTAATACAAATACAACAGTCAATCCACTGACAAAGTCAAAGACAGATTGTTAACACTCATGATTGCAATCCACTTAAGTTGTTCACTTAGGACTCAGCTCTTGAAGAGGAGCAACACTTTGTGATCCATTATTGTAAACCAGAAATCATGCACCAACTCCATTGGTTGGGGGAAGAAAAGTGACAGCAGCATTGCAAAGTGGATAATCTAAGCCATACCCATTCAACACTAAGAACAATGTTGCTTTCCACCTCAACTTTTGGGGGTGCTGTATGAGTTTTGTACCTTCCCCCTAAACTTCTATGCCCATCCCCCAAAGCCTGGACTCTGCACATCTGGAAGAGGAACTTTCTCAAGATGCAAGACTTTCAGTGTTAGAACTGGGACAGTCCCAGGCAAACTGAGATGATTTGTCACCCTAGTGTCAGTAAATACCCAAAATGCAGTTTGAAGTGCAGATCACACAGGAGGCAGAGGGAGGTGAGAGACAGTGGCTGTGAACATCATGACAGTAAATGATTTTACTCAGGAATTGTGCACAGGAAGAGAGAATGGTAAAAATAAATAACAAACAAACCCAGAAAATACCAGTATTATAAAAAAGGGTGAGGAAGAGAAATTAATGAAATAAACTAGAAGAAATTAGAGAGATGAAAAGAGAGCCAGGGAACAGATCTGCAAGACTTTAGCCAAGTTCTCAACTCAATGGTGTATCTGTGAGCAGATGAAATTCCTCTTGGGTTGTGAGATCAGGTATTCAAAATCTTTAGATGCGGTTTCTAAAAAATTTCACTTTGAAGAGCTCATTTACATTGAACAATATTTTTTAGAATATTGATACTCATAAATACTTTTGTTTTATTAAAATCCCTATGTCATTCCTGAGATATTTTTGAGTGTCATTGAGCATATGTTCCCTCTGTTTGCCCTGTTCTACTTGCATATTTTAAAATACCTACCTCTCTGAAAAGAACTCAACATGATAAAAGTTCCTTTGGAGCAGTGGTGAAAAACTACAATAATGATCACAAGTGGTTCATTTGGGCTGTGGAAATGGAAAAATAAATTTACACCCTAACTATGTACATTGTAGAATTAAATAACTCCTTCATATATAGACTGGCTAACTAGGAAGGCAATGTTTATAAATTACTGGGTATACTGCCATAAGTCTTATAAATTCTGTTTTCCTGGAAAAGGAGATCAAACTTAATGCAATAAAACCATTGAGAAAATGGAATGATTATCATACATGTTCGGTATAATCACTTTAAAGACATGTATCTTGGCAGTCAACTTTTTCTCTCATTGGGAGTAATTAAAGACTAAAAATTGTTATTAAAACATCTTAATTTTTTTTCCCTACGTATCGACAAGCTTTTAAAAACAGGCAAATCTGCTCTCCAGAATTCTTAGACTCCAAATCATTTTTTAAGCATATGATAAAAACTCAATCCAAAATATACAGATCCACAGATTACTGTTATATATCAGTAACACATCCACAAATTTCATCTGTCTCTATACTGCAGTTAGAGACATGAAAAATATCTCTAAGTGGTGAAAACTGAAGAAGCCCAGGTCCCTAATTCTATAGATCAGGTTTGGGGGCTCTCACTAAGTCTTACTACTACCTAACTCATGGTTCTCACATCACAGTCTATATGTACAATTTATTCTGCTGATGGTTTATTGCCCTATTTATTCTGTTGGAATGTAACCTCACATGGCAGGGATCCTGTTGTTCAGTAATTATTCTGAGAGCTGCCTATAGGTGTTCCATAGTTATTTGTTGCATAAATGATACTGAATAGAACAAACAGTACATCATGATGGTTTGGCTTGTGTCCTTCTTAACTAAAAAGCCTTGAGCATTGGGCTTTGTGGTAAAACAGCAAGGACAGGTATCCCTTATCCTGAACACCAGGCTTCCAAATGGAGACACTGCTACCAATGCTGCCAAGGTCTTCACCTCCTGTCTTTCCTCTTTTGACTTTTCTGCTGACCAAGACTTCCCCCAGCTGTAATGTAATGAGAAATGCCCACCAAACTGCCTTCTTTCCTCAGCACTCAAAGAAACATCTAGATGTGGGGACCAGAGAAACTTGAAGGGATTTGAAGCTCAGGACTATAAAGGGCGGTATTTCCTATACATTACAAGTTAAAGAAGCTTCCAGGTGAGGGTGGGGGGTTGTGAGGATCTCCTAGATCCTCAATTGCAATTAATGACCTTATCTCTTTGGGAAAAGGAATTTTGAGTTCCAACAACAGGCATACCTCTTTTTATTGAGCTTTGCTTTATCGTGCTTTGCAGAGATTGTGTTTTTTACAAACTGAAGGTTTGTGGCAAACCTATGTGGAGCAAGTCTATCATTGCCATTTTTTTCCAACAGTGTGTGTTCACTTAGGGTCTCTGTGTCACATTTTGGTAATTCTCACAATATTTCAGACTTTTCCATTATTATTATATTTGTTATGGTGATCTATGCTAAGTGATCTTTGATGTTACTACTGTGATTGTTTTAGGACACCATCAATGGCATCCATGTAAGACAGCAAACTTAATCAATAAATATTATGTGTTCTGACTGTTCCATTAACCAGCCATTTCCCCATCTCTCTCCCTCTCTTCGGGTCTCCCTATTACCTGAGACACAACAATGTTGAAAATAAGCTAATGAATAACCCTACAATGGCCTCTAAGTGTTCAAGTGAAAGGAGAGTTGTACATCTCTCAATTTAAATCAAAAGCTAGAAATGATTGAGCTTAGTAAGGAAAGACAGGTCAAAAGCTGAGACAGGTCAAAAGTTAGGTCTCTTCTGCCAAACAGTTAAGTTGTGAATGCAGAGGGAAAATTTTGAAGAAAATTAAAAATGCCACTCCAGTGAACATGCGAATGATAAAAAAGTGAGACAGCCTTATTGCTGATAAGAAAGTTTTAGTGGGCTGAATAGAAGATCAAACCAGCCACAACTTTCTCTTCAGCCAAAGTCTAATCCAGAGTAAGGCCTAACTCTCTTCAATTCTGTGAAGGCTGAGAGAGGGGAAGAAGCTGCAGAAGAAAAGTCTGAACCTAACAGTCATTGGTTCATGAGGTTGAAGGAAAGAAGCTGTCTCCTTAACATAAAAGTGCAAGATGAAGCAGCCAATACTGATGTAGAAGCTGCAGCAAGTTTTCTAGAAGATCTAGCTAAGATCACTGATGAAGGTGGCTACACTAAACAATGGATTTTGAATGTAAATGAAACAGCCTTCTATTGGAAGGCAATGCCATCTTTCACAGACAGAAAGAGAGGAGAAGTCAATGCCTGGCTTCACAGCTTCAAAGGACAGAATGACTCTCTTTTAGGGGCTAATGTAGTTGGTGACTTTAAGTTGAAGCCATTCTGAAAATTCTAAGGCCTTTAAGGATAATGCTGAATCTACTCTGCCTGTGTTCTGAAAATGGAAAAATAAAGCCTAGATGATAGCACATCCATTTACAGCATAGTTGACTGAGTATTTTAAGCCTACTATTGAAACCTACTGCTCAGAAAAAAAAATTCCTTTCAAGATATTACTGCTCATTGACAATTTGGTCAGCCAAGAGCTCTGATGGAGACATACAAGGAGACTAATTTTGTTTTCATGCCCACTAACACAATATCCATTCTGCAGCCCACGGATCAAGGAGAAATTATGACTTTCAAGTCTTATTATTTAAAAAAATACATTTCATAAGTTTCTAGCTGCCATAGATACTGATACTTTTGATGGATCCGGACAAAATAAACTGAAAATCTTCTGGAAAAAATTCACCATTCTAGATGCCATTAAGAACATTTATGATTTAGAGAAGGAGTTCAAAATATCAACACTAACAGGAGTTTGAAGGAAGTTGATTCCAACTATCATGGATGACCTGGAGGGGGTCAAGACTTCAGCTGAGGAATTAACTGCAGATGCGGTGGAAATAGCAAGAGAACTAGAATTAGAGAAGCCTTAAGATATGGCTACATTGCTGCAATGTCATGATTAAACTTTAATGGATGGGAAGTTGCTCCTTATGGGTGAGCAAAGAAAGTGGTTTCTTGAGATGGAATCTACTCCTGGTGAAGATGCTGTGAATGTTGTTGAAATGACAGTAAAACACTTAGAATATTATATGAACTTAGTGGACAAAGCAGTGCAGGTTTGAGAGAACTGATTCCAATTTTGAAAGAAGTTCTGCTGTGGGTAAAATGCCATCAAACCGCATTACATGCTACAGAGAAATGAAAGGAAGAGTCAATCTATGTGTGAAGTTCATTGCTTTATTTTTTAAAATTGCCACAGCCACCCCAGCCTTCAGCAATACTGATTAGTTAGCAGCCACGAACATCGAGGCAAGACCCTCCAACAGCAAAAAGATTATGACTCACTGCAGGCTCAGATGATCCTTAGCATCCTTTAGCAATAAGATACTTTCAATTAAGGTACATACATCATTTTTTTAGATGATGCTATTGCACACTTAACAGACTACAGTATAGTGTAAACATAACCTTTATATTCCCTGGGAAACCAAAAAAATTGTTTTGACTCACTTTATTATGATACTTGCTTTATTAATGTGGTCTGGAACTGAACCCATGATATCTCCAAGATATGATGCCTGTAATCAAAATCCGGATGACAATTTGGAAAGCCACATGTTTGACCCATTTGTCACTGGTAGTCTACTTATATGGCATCATCTCTTCTTTCACATCATTCTGATCGGGTTTTCCTATTCTTCTTCCTTGTTTATGATACTTAAAATTGTAAACTGCATGTCACTCAGTCTCTTCAGTGTCCTCCCTGCTTTCTCATTGCCATCTGTCATATTTTTTGTCAGATGCATACTTTGTGCATTTATTGTTTATCTTCCATTGTTCAACTGGCCTCTAGTGCCATGAAGGCAAGAGATTTGTTTTGTTCACCTCTGTATCCCCAGGGCCTAGAACAGTTCCTGGCCCATGGTGGGTGTGCAGTAATTGTTTTTTGACCGAAGAAGTGAATGATCTAATTGGTATGTTGCATTCTCCACTTATGAGCTATTACGATCCACTCTTTACACACACTGAGACAGCAGTGAAATAGGTTTGGCAGGGCTGCCTCTCACCACCTCACACTTACAGCCGTTGCTCACCTGATGTCATCCAGCAACCCGCATCCCTCAGCCCTTCCCTCAACCCCAGGCTCACAGTCTATTGTACTCTTTCTTCCTTACTCAACTTAGCCTTTACCCTCCTTCATGTCAAATTTCCTCTTGCCAGTTCACTAAGCCCCTCTCTTCTTGACCTTCTGTCACACATGTTCTGCAGTTTCTTAAACCTACATCACTGAATCTATCGTGTCTGTGAGTAGCCAGTCACCATGGGAGAAAATATGATTGTGTGGATGCTATTTTGATGTTATGTCTTTGAACTTCAGCTTGAACTCCAATGCTGCTTGGCAAGATTTATGTAATGGTTAATTTTATGTGTCAACTTGACTAGGCTAAGTAAGGGATGCCCAGGTAGCTAGTAAACTACTATTCCTGGGTGTATCTAGGAAGTTGTCTCCGGAAAAGATAAACTGAGTAAAGAAGATTGCCCTTTCCAATGTGAGTAAGCATCATCAAATCAATTTCAAGAGCCTGAATAGAGCAAAAAGGTAGAGGAAGGGCAAATTTGCTCTCTGCTTGAGCTGGGACATCCATCTTCACCTGACTCTTAGGTCTTTGGATTTGGACTGGAATTACTCCACCAGCTTTCCTAGGGCTTCAGTTTACAAACAGATCATGGGATTTCTCAGCATTTATATGCCAATCCCTCATGATAAATTTCTTTCTGTATATCTATTTATATACTGTTGATTTTGTTTCTCTGGGGAACCCTGACTAACATAGTTTGTCACTGACATGTTTTCTGTCCTGTCTTCTACTCCCCTACACGGACAATTCCAGACATTTACATTTCAAGGCTCCTACCTTTCCTTAAGGAAAAGCCTAATCTCATGGCCAGGAGGAAATGGAAAATAATGGGCTGTGAATCCTCTAACTTTCACTAGCCCTCACTTTAAAACTTCTCTCTCCCCACACCCATGTTATCAAGTCTTCTTCACCTTCCTGGGTGGCCTGGCTCTCTCCTCAGGTATTAGCCAAATTACTCCTCTCTGGGACTGGATCCCACAGGTCTAGAGCAAGACCATAGTTTCTACCACAGACAGTACAAACTGGAGAGGATTTAATAATTGTCAACATATAGTACCATTATATTAAGGTTTATAGTTAGGAGAAATTCTAATATATTCCATGTCTGAATAATCATCTTAAAAAAAACAATGTGATAAACAAAACCCTCCAAATTTCTCATTTCAATTTAAAAATTCATATTAACACCTAAAAAATGTTTCTCTTCTTTTCCTCACTTCTTAAAATTGGCCCCAAAATAATACAGTAGACAGATTCATATTATATGCACACATATATATGTAGACATTATACATATATATGTATATACAGTCATGCATCTCTGAATGACGTGTTCTGAGAAATGCATCATTAGGTGATTTTGTCATTGTGGGAACATCATACAGTGTACTTACAGAAACCTAGATGCTATAGCCTACTAAACACCTCCAGCTCCATTGTTATCTTATGTGACCATCGTATATTTGGTCTGTCATTGACCACACATCGTTACACAGCACATGACTGTACATATGTAGATAAAGGCATGACGTCTACTATTAGAAAATTGTAAACAATCTAAATATTTGTCTGAAAAAAGAACTAAATAAATTATAATGAACTTATATAATGGGGTTTTACACAACCATTAAATGGTGTGTTAGAATTTTAATGATATAAAAATGATCGTGATGTATTATTTGAATAATAACATATAAAACTATATAAACAATTTAACAATGTTTTGAGAAATGCATGCTCAAAAGAAATATTCGAAAATATTAAGCAGAATTATCTCTTGGTGATGAAATTGTAGGGGATTTTAATTCTGTTTCTTATGTACAATATCATTTCAAAAATTATAACAAATGGCATGTTTTAGAAGTGTACTTGAAAGCATGCATAGTTTGACTTTTCACTTTAGGAGAGGTGTGTGTGTGAGTGTGTGTGTTTGTGTGTCTATATGTGTGCGTGTAATATATGATTAGGTATAAAGGTCACTTTGGCTTATTAATGTCAGGTAAATGGTATATAATCTAAGAGAAAAAATCAGGGTGCTTTGAAAATACCCTAAAAATGGATCAAGAAAACTGACAAGGAGTTAAATATTCTGGCAATGAGACTATGCTTATTTTCATAAAATACAGTTCTTGAATGTGCACTTTCCTCTGTTCACATAAAGACTAATAAATCTTATTCAGTCCTAACTGCTTTGGTTTGATGATCAAAACAGACATTTCCTCTACCTCATGACAGGAGGGAGATTTTTAAGCAGGCTAAGCACAAAAGCCTTTCCTGCTAATTTCTCCATTTTGACGTGAGTGAATAATAAGCATCCTTCCACCCGAACCAGATCTCATTCTAATGGGTATTAAAATCCCTTTTGAAAATGTTTTAGTGCTCCAGTTGTAAGATACCTTTGGGAAAGTGCTATAGTGTAAAGTCTCAAAAATCAGAAATCTACCTTTGTTTTGCATGTGGGAGGCAGACAAGACAATCATTTATTGTGGAGGAAAAAAGGTATGCTCTATTGGGCCGTTACAAAAGCTGTAATTTTATTTTGAAGTTCTCAAGTTTTGTTCTCCTGGTTTATGGTTTTTATGCTAAAATTATGGCTTTGTAATAGGTTGTGAGGCATGCTTTATGCACTATCATAATTATAAGCTATTACAGTTCATTCTTTGTATCAGGATGGTTTTATGGACATTTAAATGAACTTTCTGACAATGAAGCTCCAGCTCTAATAGTACCACATTAAGGCTACACCTGGTGGCATGCAGTCTCAGTTTTTCCATTATAAACAATTGGGAAGAGAAGAGTGGGATTTAAAACCTCAGTTGCTTGCCTCACCCTGAGCTACAGCCCGGCATGTAGATTTATCAATCCATTTGTATTTAAATAACTTACATGCGTTTTGCCTCACTGAGCCACAAAACCATCAAAGAGAAAAATCACCCTGGTGATTTCATATTCTTTTTGCCAAGGAAGACACCTGAAAGTTTGAAAACATAAAACACAAGGAGTCATTCATCCTTTTCCCTCATGGAAGAACAGAAGTGTCTATTGTTGCTTACTCTCTGGTGTCTACATATTAGAAATGATCTGTTAGCATGTGCAAAGGGTCATTTTTCACAGCATTTATGATATTTACGATTCAAAGGCTATTGGAGATGGTGACCTTATTCACAATCTCCTGCAGTTGACCATTGGATGAGTACACATTTTTCCAGCTGCAGTTGGCTAAGTAGACTCTTGGATAAGTTGTAATTAAGAATTTTAAACATCCCATGTGGGCAGTAGAGTTTTGTTGTAGGTGAGAAGGTGGCCAAGGTTTCAGTAGCTTTGTAAAAGAATTCCTTTGAAGTTGATGAAGAATCACACAAAAATGTGAAAATGAAATTAAGTACTGACAGAATCAAATTTCCATTTTAAATGACCTTCAGAAAAAATGAAGAAAATCCAACTGAGAAAAGAAAAAAAAAAAGCATGCACTAAGAAAACGTAATGTGCTCCCACAAAGTGAGGATGTGAATGTGAGAGGAAGCATTTACTTAGGGCTTCTATAGCCCCTTAATTCAGGCCCTATTATGCATAGGAATTAGAGCCCAGATGCTCTTTGATCAAATTGTTTCACACCACTGGGAAACTATTTATTTCATCAATGTTAGCTAAGTATTTTTAAATCATTACTGTGCAAATGCAGCCTTCTAAAAAATATAATGTATTCTTTAAAAAGAAGTCAGCAGTACCATAAAACATTTCTTCCACATTTGGTTGTAGAATGTTTGTCTTCCCTCTTTAGGACTCCCAGTTCTTGCATATTTTAACACTTCCATAAAGCTGTAAGAAGGGGGGTTGCAGGCTGTTTTCACTCAGTGTTCTAGAATTCACTAATGAAGACAAGAATGAGGAATTCCAAATACATAAACAGTCCTCAGGGGATGAAGAAATGAATCCTGGCAGATTGATAATTGCCTAATAAGAATCAAATCTCAGACACCTGATCTAACTCTCTCCTACAAAATAGGAAGCACCAGTGATGTAAGCTTTTTCTCACAGGAAATTATTGCATTATAATCATCCACATTATAAAAATGAATCAATTGTAAAATGTGGGACATTGAAACAATCATTTTGTCTGATTTTGTAATAAAGAAATTATCTGGTTAATTACTTGGCCATAAGCATAGATTTTGTAGTTGAGGTTATATTCATATTAAAGCTATCTTCTGCTATGTACATAGCCCAAGTGAATCTTAGGAAAATTACTTATGCAAATCTCTAAAAGAGGACACACCATTTCAAACTTACTAGGCATAATATTTCTAGGTAGTTATTCTTGTTAATTATGTTGGTTCATGTAGTAGTTCAAATTACATCCCCCCAAAACTCACCAAAGCTTGAATTGTGTCCCCCAAGTTTTATGTATTAGAAACTTGGTCCCCACTGTGACTGTTAAGAGGGTGGGAAATCTTATTATGGTAACTGAAAGGTGGGGCTTTGAAGATGTGATTAGATTGCAGGACCTTGCAGTAGTGAATGGATTAAAAATGGTGGTCGCGGCATGGTTCTGAGGGCTTTAAAAGAAGAGGAGAGTCTGTCTCTCTCTCTCTCTCTGCTCTCTCTGTTCCACAATTTTTGCAATGTGATCCTCTGCCATCACTGAAGTCACCACCAAAGAAAGCCTTCACCAGATATGTTCCCTGGACTTTGAACTTCCTAGCCTCTGAAATTGTGAGCAATATATTATGTTTTCTTTCTAAATTACCCAGTTCTGTGTATTTTGTTATAAGCAACAGAAACAGACTGATACAGTTCACAAGTGGAAAGTGAAAGATAAGACCTGTGAATCAAACTGTGTTATTCTAATGTCTACTTGAATTTACACATCAGTGAAATTAGGATTCTATTGCTAAGAAAAAAAGAGCATTTGCTTTGCCTAGAGTTGCTTGTGTTAGCTTTAGAAAGTATAGACAGAGTAAAAGCAATATTGGAGTTAGGGGGAAAAAATAGAGTAAAAATATCAGAAGTACAATAATTCCACTATTCATCACCAGGAACATTTGTAAAAGCTGGTCTATTGTTCTATGTGCATTAATTGTGAATATACTTACAGAATGATATAACATTAGGAAACTTGTGCTCTGAAATAGGTTTCCCAACTTCTCTGGTAAGGATCAACTGGGAGCACATTAAAACAAGCAAAGAAAAAGCAAATTTCTAACTCCTTCACTTGGAGATCCTGAAAATCTGTTTCTTTTAATAAGCTGCCTTTCTCATCAGGGAAATTTGAGAACAATTACCATAAACTATTGATAAGGTAAATGCAAACCAATAGCTTACCAAATCTATAAAACAATAAAAAATTTAATGATAAAAATTTGTTTTTAAAAACAGTTGTAATAAATGTAATGGTTAAGATTCGGTACTAGATGCCTTTATAAAGAGAATAAAATTCCATTAGCTAATACTTCAATTTGTTTACTGGACAATACCTTAACATTCTCAAATTTTAAAATTAGTTAAGTAAATAAATAGGGTTTATTTATTTCATCATTTAAACGGAAAAAACTTCCAAATGATGCATTTTAGAAAGTAAATATTTAAAAATATCTCATTATCAAGTAACTGGTATTACTTGAAAAATATTTAAAATTGAGATAGACTGTGAGAATAAATTAAAAATCATCTATAATTCAATTTCCTAAAATTAGCATCTATTAACATTTCATTGAATATATTTTTAGACATTTTTTAGTCACAGAATTTTGAGTTTAATTATTTTTTTAACAAATCTTATTTTTTCTTCTTATGTTGTTAGAGAGGAAGAAAGAACGTGTTGGGAAATAGAACAGATTGGTGGGAAATAGAGAGGAAGTTAATACTAGTTTGTTTTCTAGGTCTCTTTCATATAATTTTTACACAATTTATATAAGAACATGTATTTACATTCTTTAAGTCTTTGTTTTAACTACCATCTAATCTTAGTTTATACTGGCTAAAAATAATATAAAAGTAGCATTCTTGGGTGTTGGTTGGTTTGTGTTTTTTTTCTGATAAGACGCTCCGCACAGGCTAATTGGAAGGAACCAGCCACAGAGTTGCCACTGGTCATCTTTTCCTTGATTAATGGCTTTCTTCTAATCAGAGTGTTCATTATCAATGAGGGCCACAGGGAGGGCAGCCCATCCCAGCGCATGTCATTGTGTGAGGGGTAAGACATCATACTCAAGCTCTTCTAAGGTCAGAGATTTGTTGTAATGAAACCTAATCGACAGTCCTTATAGAAACCCCAATTTCTTAGAAAATAAGAATTTTTCAATTTTCATATGAGGAAAGATGTCTTTAATGATTTAATCAGGGAAAAGCTCTTTGTCCAAATGCTTTCTACCCATGAGTGTCATGCAGCCCTGAATTTGTTTGTTGCGTTGCTTGAAAGAGAAAGAACATATGGGCCTTTGGAGGGAAAGAGATGCAGGAGGGTAGGTGGAACACTTAAAAACAACTCACGGTTTTTCTAGACCTGAATAAGTAGTTCCTTTCTTATTCCAGTCAGAGATTTCACAGGTTGTTGAGCCTGGAACACCTGCTTCTAAGGCAGTTTTTTTATTTGCTTATTTGCTTGCTTGTGTACTTTTCACTTGAGGAACATAATATCTGACTCTTTTATAACTCTTCTTCTTCTTTTGTTTCCTTATATGTATTTTCTTGCTGCTCTCATTTATTTTCTTTCTGTTTTGAATGGATTTCTTTTTAGTCACCTGCGTTTTTTTCTTCTTGCTCAGTGTCACCTTAGCTTCCTAAGGTCCTTTCTCGAAAGGAGAACTTAGATACCTCTTCCTACAGCCCTGGGCCACTGTGTGTGCAACCAGCTGTGAACATTTTAAGAAAAATGGCAGGTCTCTCTCTGCAGTCTTTCTCTACCCTTTTCATCAACAGTGTTCCACAAAGCCTGGACTTCTATCAAGTGGCCTGTCTGGTAAATGGCTGTAAAGTTATGTAGAGGAGGGAAAACTTTCTCTTTACCCTCTGAGGGTTTTATAATGAATCTATGAAATAAACTGACAACCGGCAGATTTAATGGTACAACATTTAATAGTATCATAGTGATTAATGTAGCTTGAAATTGGGGAACTTTGCCAGGGGCTCTGCTTATTATTTGAATAAATAATTTTCTTCTTTTAAATTATAGAAACATGATCAGAAGAAATCTAATTAGAAATCAGTGTCCAAATTTTAATGAAGTCTTGAGCAGCTTGGGTCTCTTTCCTAATTAAAGGTATTTTATAAATGAAAGAGAAGAAAATTCAAAGGTGACTTTCTGATCATTAGCTTTTAACCTATGTTTCTGAAATTGTCTATGGTCTGTATAATACATTATGCAAGTGAATGAAGATAAATATTTTTTTTCTTTAGAAAAAGGGAGATGGGCAAATTGCTCAGAAGTCTTGAAATGTAAATTATGCCCATTAGTCCTTCAGGAAATATCTCTCCATTAGAAAGCTTAATTCAAACTGATTCTCTTGGGAAACGGTGAACCTCATTGCTTAATAAGCATAGTGGGATTTTTATACAGTACAGAAGCTGTTGTCAAAGGGAATATGGACATGCTGCAGAGCTTTTACAACTAAGTTATCTGACAAGGAATGATGACCATGCAGCCTGGAGAAAAAAAAAAATTTTCTGAACCCGAGTTCCTACATTTCTTCTTGGAGGTTTAGTGAATATTTGAAATCTATACATTTTAAGTTCTTCTGAAGAAATGCAGTCTTAATTTTACAAAGTTATTTCTGACAAAGAAATGTAAAAACTGATGAAAGTGAAGGCACAAACTCTGCTCTCTATGACTGAAGAGTTACTGTATTGATGAAAAATCCCAGAAGTTTTAAGACCTTGCCTTGTCAATCAAGTCTTACAGTAGATTCGGGGGAAACGATTCATCAAGTCTTGGGTCTAAAGCTGAGAGACTTTGTAAAAGACACTACAGTTAGGAAAAAACATTCCATCCAGGTAAAGCAAGAGCTTTTACATGCCTTTCTACTGTAACTACTGGCCCAAGGACATGAATTCTGTCCAGTTCTATGTCTCCAAAGTCAAATCTATTTTGACTTGAACAGAAGTTAGAGCAAAGTGCAAAAGCGATAGAAATGTCACTGTGATTTTCATACATTGTAATTTTTAGAGAAACAGACTTTACAACTTCTTCCTGCAGAAATTTAAAGGATGTCTTTGAGTGACAAGAGCTGAGTTACAGAGAGTAAAAGTACTGAGTGCTAGAATGCCCAGTAACGAAGGTATTTCTGATCATGCATGTCAGCTCTGTTACTTATTCTCCAGACTCTGATGTCTCACCCACTTTGGCTGTATGTAGCAGCAATAAGTACATGCGATCATGCTTTGTCGTTGTCAAGTGCTGCTGAGTACCTACCTCTGTTCAAGCTCTGCCCTGTGCATTATAAAGGTACTGTTGAAGTAAATTTTTTGCAAGATGCAAGGTCCATGACATCTTTTTGCCACAATAACAGACATCACTGTTGATCCCTGGAGATGACCCCGATTCATCTTGTCTCTCACCATCACTTTGTTAACAATGGCATAAGCAACAGCAATTCTGGTTCTTGCCTTTCGGTAAATTCTCAGGATACATTTTCACCATGTTTGTGCGTGTTCATGACAACTTATTCTATTCTTATTCAGTTGTTCGTGTTTTAGACACATATGGCACTTGTTTGTAGGCTTTTAGTTACTTCACTTAATTTGGCTCTTTTTTTTTTTCTGGTCATTGGATGAATAATAAATGAAACCAAGGGTTTTGTAACCATACTGACCCAATTCCAACCCAATCTCTTATATACCAGCTATGTGACAGTGGGAAAGCAGCTTAATTCTGTAAGCCTCGGTTGCTTTTCTAGAAAATAGGGATGATAACATCTATCTCATAAGATAATTAATTGGGGGGATTTAATAAGATAATAACCTATGTAAAGAACTTAGCATTGTGCTTGACACTTGGAAAGTACTCAATTTATATTTAAAAATTTATATTTTAAGCCTAGTTACTCCAGTAGAAAAGGGGTGCATTGGGAAGCGGTCTTAACTTTTCTCTTTCATCATGGAAGTAGAAACATTACAGTCCAGATGGTTGAATCTGCAACATACATTGGTGAGAGGGTGACTCTGTGGTGCAACCATGGCCCACAGCTCCCTAAGTCTAGTCCCAGGCAGGGTCAGGAGTAGGTGGAGACGAGTGAGGTGATTTGTGCTAATGCAGTATTGGATCCTGATTTTATTCACAATTTAGTCATTTTGTTCATCAGACTTTTTTTTTTTTTTGGCATTCATTTTGATTTTTAAATATTGAATGAAAATATTGCTTATCCAATTACTGAATTTGGGGGCACACACTTAAAATGTATATCCAAGATAAATGTCTCACTCACCTCACCTGACTCGAGACCTGGCTCCTGAATGTTATGGCTCACCTCACGCCAGCAGTTAGAATGGAGTGAACCTCTTCCCACCTTGAGTTGGCTTGCTTCAGTTGATTAGCATGGTTCCAGGGGTTATTGCCAATTCATTAGGCCAAACCATCAGCAGTCACTAGTGAATCCTCCTGTGCCATGAACTTGAGTGCAATTTTAACTCTAATTATGGCACCTGTTATGAGACAGTGTGTCTCCCAACACATGTGTTTCTGAACATCCCTGAATTGAGTTATGTAGCAATGAGTGGGCACTCCTACTCAACGCCATAGAGTAGATATTAAGAGATAAGGCGGTCAGTGCTCTCCAATTCCCCAGGTCACTTAAGAGTTTATCCAATATTAGATTACAATTCACTGTCCCTTGTCCTATGAGGAGCTGGATTCTGAACTCTAATGAAAATAATGAACTATCAGATTAAATTCCATCTTAGGAGAAAATTAGGCATTGGAAGCAAACTGACACAATGCTGACAAAGTGTTTTCAATCATTCAGTGTTCTTATAACTCTGATTGCTATCATGTCATATTATCATACCATTTGATAAGTTAAAAAATTGAAGGTCAGAGAGATTGATTTATTTCTAAAGAATCCCAGGAGAAATTAGAATCAAAGCTGTAAAAATATTTACAGGTAGAGGTAACTTGTACAGGTAGTTCTGTAGTCCTTTTCCTAGCCCCTGAAATGATGTTGACCAAGGTACTCTCTGATTTGTATCTTAGGGAGAATAAAATGTATCACAGTGCTTTTATGTGGCATGGATGGCAATAGCCAGTCCTCCCACAGATATCTACCTACTTTCTATAAACACAAAGATGTTCATATTGGTCAGGTTACAGGGTGGACTACTGTCCTGGTTTTACCATTAAAAGTCCTACATTCCGGGATACCTTTCAGTCCCAGGCCATTCATGCTGGTTGGTCACCCTCGTTGCCAACCAGAAATGTCCTCCACATTGCAAATACACATTGATTTTCTTTTCTTGTTGTTCTTCCTGGTTAATTTACTTTTTTTGTTATTCACACAAATTACACTTGCTTAATTTCTGCATTTAATATTAAGCCCCATCATTACTCTTTGTTAATACTTTGGACTTATTATAAACCAAAGACAACCATGGGAAGAAGTGTGTAAAGAGCAAATTATACCTCACTTGTCTGAAACCACAAAAACTAATAGAGCAAAAAGTTAAAGGTGATCTAAGTATATATTACAAAATTATAACTATAAAAACCTGCTTAAAACACAGGTTAGATCATGTTAATATTCTAGGCAAATCTCTGGACTATCTCCTCATTACCCATTGCCAGTTAAAACTTACACTCATTTATTTGTTCATTTCATTAACTGATTACCTCGTATGTGCAATGTCTTGTACAGTTGCTGAGACTATAAAGACAAATAAGACAGTTTTGTCTTATTGTTCAAAAAGAGAGACATATAAATAAATTAGTGCCAAAAAAAGATCAAGAGATGCTCTGGTGTACAGCTGGAGCACAAAAAAAAAAAAAAAAAGTAGAGAAAAAGTTAAGCTGTATTCCAGTAATATCTGTCCCATATTGACCAATATGTTCCAAATTTTAGTCTTTTTTAATGCCCTGCCTATTTCTGCACATCTCAAAAGTCCACATGTCCATCATAACTAAGCTTAAAAAGTTTAGGAAGCATATCTTAACGTTACCCCAATCAAGACTTACTATTCACCTGTCTAAAATTCTGTAAAAAATAAAATTTATTTTATTATAGCAGACTTATTAATGTATTTTTGGCTGGTAACCTATTTCGAAAAATAAAGATGGTTACCTCACACCATAAATCCAAACAATTTCTAAATGCATTACTGCACTAAATATTTAAAAATCAACAGAAAAAATATTAGGCAATATTTCTTGCTTTCTTACTCTGAAAGTTCTAGCCAATGAAATAAGCAAAACAGAAATGATAAATATTTGAAGATAACTACATTATGAGAAAACTCAAAATAATAAACAGGAAATTAAAATACTTACTAATCGTAAGAGAAGGCATGATGTAAATACACATACAAAATAAAATCAATAATAACAAACCAAGAAAATATAATAAAAGACCAAATTCAACTGTGAAAAAAACCTCCTAAAATATCTAGGAAAAAATATTAATGTGTGACCTGACTTGTTTTTGAAAACTATAAAATAAAACTAATAAGTATAAATGTCTTAACATAATTGTCCTATGTTCTTAAACAGGAATATAAGCTTTTTAGTATTTTCAAAAAATGTAAAGGATTAATGATACTCTCAACAGAATTCCAATTAATAAACAGGCAAATATTTCAGGAAAATATTATGTAAGAGTTATTGGATCCTATAGAATGGGTCATTTTCTCAGACAGTGTTATAACCAGTATAAACACAATGTGATGCTATGTATACAGAGACAGAGTGGTCTATGGAACAGGAAAGTCTAGAAATTAAATTATATAATAATTTAATATATGACAAAGGTAGTGTAACATATCAGTATAAAATTACATACATATATAAATATGTATACATTTATAATTATAAATAGCATGTATGCACATAATTATATATAGCTATATAGTTGTATTAGCTTTTCCCCTAATACCATACACCAGAAGAAATTTCACCTGGATTAAATAACTAAATTATTAAAAAATAAAAAATTTATAAAAATCTTAATAGCAATTATATAAGCGAATATTTATCAATTCTGTGGTAAAGGAGAAAATTTTAATTTTAAATACTTCAACAGTCCCACATAGGCTAGATTCTGTTACTGTAACAAAGAGTTCCTCCCCAAAATTGAGGCTTAAAGTCTCCAGCCAGAAAGTGAAACAGGTGACTTCTGCTTACAAGTCATTGAACAGAACAAGTCACACAGTCCCACCCAAATCCAAGTTAGGTGCAATTCACCCAAACATTCAGGAGGGAAAGAACCAGAAATATTAATAACAACTACAAATGTTTAATGTTTCAGGGGAAAAATATCTACATGTTTGACATAATAAAAATTTAGAGGTTTATCTGCCTAAAAATCTAATCAGTATTAAGAGCTAAATAATAAACTGAGAAAAAATTTGCAATAAAAATGGCAAAGGTTTTATATCCTTATGAATAAGAAAGTTAATTTAGGTCAATAACAAAAACAATGATATCTCAAGATATAAAAAAGGCAAAGGACAGGAACAAGTAATTTAAAATTACAGATGTGTAAACAGATAGTAAATAAGTTCTAAAAATTAATCTCATCAGTATTCAAAAGGATACAAATTAAAGCAATAATAAATGCTTTCTTTCACAAATTGTCTTAAAACCAAATTCTGAGTGAGGCTGCAATTCAATCGAGCATTTCTATGCAGTGGATGTAAGTATGAATTGGTCAGCCTTTGCTTCTGCATGTCAATTTAGCATTATGTAACAAAACTCAAAACTATTTGCACCTATAACCTAACAATTACATTTCAAGTCATTTTTCTTTCTCCCAGTGAAATCATGGAAAACACCAAATGCCAGTCATAATAGGATTTATAACAGTGAAGAATTGACAACTTACACAAAAAAGTGGGATGGGTTAAGTAATCCATGATGTATCCAGGCAATGAAATATTAGACAACCATGCAAACGTGGGTTGTTTTCAAAAGAGATGCTTATGGCATAGAACTATGTCATAGTGGCAGAAGATGACAGGATAGTATCATGTTAACTACTTCAAAGAAAATTCAGGTGTGTGTAGAATTAACTAAACTGTTAACGGTGATTGTTTCAAAGTGGTATGATTGTATTTTGTTGCTGTTTTTTTCTTTCTTTCAACTTTTTGCCCAACTTATATGTGTGTGTGTATGTTTAAAATTAAATTATTTAGAATAAAAAAAAATGTTTACATACACACCAAACAGCAGGGAACAATGTGAGAGTTCACAGAGTGCAGTATATTTTTAAATATATGTAAATAATCAGTAAAGTGGACTTTCAGATTTTAGAACTTTTAAAGTAAATAATGTGTGTTTCAAAGATTCTGATTTGCAGCATTCTAAACACAGATCCCTCTGTGACATGATGTTTAACTGTGCTCTACTTTTGATCAACTTGTAGCTTTCTAGGACACATGTACTAGTCAAACTTACTGGGACCTAACTACTTCACAAAGATTTTCTCTGAGAAATAACTTGCTTCAAGTTTATTCATTATTCATGACAATGCAAGCTCTCAGTTCATTTTATAGTGCTGGATCTCAGAATGTAATGGTGAGCAATCTAGAAAGGTATGCTCTACTGAAACACGTGGATTCTGGGATAACTTGATGAACAGTAATAAATACAGAGTTTTGGGTGGAGACTTTAAAGGAAGGGGATTGTGGTAAATAAGTAAGTGTTTATATCTGAGATTCTGCATCTTTTTAGGTGTTCCAAGATACTATTGTCACCAGTATACCATTTTGCACAATTTTTTAAATCGGTAAATAAAAAATTTTATTGAAAGGATTTGTTTTTTAATTTTCAAATACCGGAACACTTGGAAATATATAAGGATATTTTTTTAAAAATGGAAATTATTAAGAAAGAAAAATAAGAAGAGAATATAGCAAAGTATATTGTATTTTTAAATACAATATTTTAAAATAGTATTTATACAGTGTTTTTAAATATTTACATTAAATGTTGAGTGGGCACCCCACTCGAACATATCTGTTAGATAGGATTGATTAAAAGATGCTCTTTTTCATAGAAATACAGAACACCTTCATGTTTAAGCTATTTTTGTAAATTGGAAAAAGGAGGTAAAAATTGATGGCATAATTAACATTAATTTTTCAAAGAAAGTGTCATAATTAGAGGGTTTGTATTTCTGATCAAGAACCTAATATCTAACTTTTCACTGAAATGAGCATAAAACAAGACTAAAGACTGAAAATTATTTTAGTCCCCAAAAGAGCAGGACTCTGGGTAAAATTTTTCCAAATGTGTTTCTCAAGACAACAGTTCCTCTGCATGTCACAGTTCCCGGAAAACTGGCCTAGAATCAAATGAATTTGAGGAACACTGGATTAAACAGTCAAATTGCTTTCTTTACTGCAGGATTTCTGAGAGACGCACATGTCTTTGCGTGGTGTGAATTTCCAAGAGGGATGATACTAAGCAGTACTCAAACATTTGACCGCTAAACTCCCTTTGTGTGCAGCATCTCAGGGGTGAAATCTACACACTCACATTGGAAAATCCTGCTCTGTTGGAGCTGGGCACTTTCATTTGTTCTGGCTTCAGACATCAGTGCTCATCTGTAACAACAATATTTCCTTCTCAGCAAGAGCAAACTTTAGCTTGAAAAATGGCAGAAATAGAGAGAAATTAAACTAGGGAACTGGGATGAAACACATAACATAGCTTTTCTGGAACTCTGGGTTGTGAACTTGGGATATTCCATTTATTTAACTCATTTGTAGATAAACAAAATTGTGAGAACTTTAGCATGACTATTTGCCATTTAAATGAGATGTTAAATGCCAAAAATGTAACTGTTCTCAAGAGATATTAAAGCAATCAGAGACTTGAATAAAGTTTGGCATGCATTCTTTGGCAATATTCCTGGTCCGTGTCTGAAATCTGCAGCTGAATAGCAGATGAGCCATTGCTCCATAATATTAAGGTGCTGGCAGCCTGATGAAAAGCGAGCATTCAGAGAAGATCAGAGCTTTGAAAGTGCTTGGGGACAATAGGCCATAATGGTTGGGAGAGAATGAGAAATCACTGCTAGAAAGGCAGTAATGGAGCAAGTCAGGCAGTCTCACCGCATCCTTTAACAACTACCCTCTTCCTTTCCTACCTCTTTCACAGGCCTCCTTGTCTTGGCAGAATCAACTACTTTGGGGCATAGTGTTAAGGCACAGGGAAGAGAATCAGTTCAACCGAATGATCAGTTTTGGGAGGACAATGTACTATGTCCAAATCATTGCATTTAGTCCTGGCAGAGAGGCAATTTTCAATGAACCCTCTCCCTACCCTCGAGGAATAGGCAGGCTCCAGGCTTAAGATTAAATGCCAAATATATAGTAGAATCCCCCAAATATGCAGTAGCTTTTGCTATCAAGACAGAGGGCAGGTTCACCTCTGACTAGAAGAAATCAGGAAAGATTCCATGTAGGAGGGGACAGAGTGGGCTTCTTGATATGTTGATGAAGTAATTGACTGCTGTACATAGTTTCCTTTTCTGCAATCTACCGTGAGTAGTGCCATCTATCCCAATACACTGGTGTATTAGTCAGGGCTGTACAGAGAGACAGAACCAATAGCATATTTGTAGAACTATATGAAAGGGAATTTATTAGGGGAATTGGCTCACACAATTATGAAGGCTGAGGAGTTCCACAATAGACCATCCACAAACTGGACGCTGTGTGGCTCAGTCCAAGCCTGGAAGCCTCAGAACCAGAGAAGCGAATGGTGTGATTCTCAGTCTGACGTCAAAGGCCTGAGAGCTGGAAGTGCTGCTGGTGTAAATCCTGGAACCCAAAGGCTGAAAAGTCTGAAGTTCAGATGTCCATGGACGGGAGAGAAGAGTGTATTTCAGCTCCAGTGGATAAAGAAAGAAAGATTTACCTTTTCCTCTGTTTTTGTTCTCTCTGGGCCCCCAGGAGATTGGATGGTGCCTGCTCATATTGAGGGTGGATCTTTCCCACCCTGTCCACTCAGGCCCACATGCTAGTCTCTCTGGAAACACCCTCATAGACAGACCCAAAAATAATGCTTTAGCAGGTTTCTAAGTATTCCTTAACCTAGTTGACACCTAAAATTAAGTCACAACTGGATACTGATGAGGGCAAAAAAACAAGTGTTTTTTTTTGTTTGTTTTTTTATCTTTGTGTCCTCCATTATTGCTAGCATAGTCTTAGATACTAATAGATGGCCAATAAGGTTTCATGAATTAAACTGAATATTGAATAACACTAGAACAAGAGTACCTTCAGCTTTGGATAGTTGTCTTTGTTTTTAATGTGAAACCAAAATTTATTAAGATACTGGGTAGTATCTGCTAAACTACCCATAACCCATAACATTCCTCTTGTTGGCTACTTCTGAAGCCCATCAATAATTTCTGCTCCATAAACATATTTTCTTCCTCCTCAAAGGCCATTCCTCCTGAATGATCTCAAAGATCTCTTTCAAGCAACAAGGAGAGAGCTTGGATGTGGTTACTATCTCAGGGGTGACATCAAACCCCATTCTCCCTCTTCAAAGGTCACCAATATCTGAAGACACTTGCAGCAGGTTGGATTACAGCCAGACCATTGAGGCTGTTCTTGCCCTTACCCACAGCTCTGTCCTTATCCAGGACTTCCTGAAAAGTAAAAATCCAGATTCTCCTTGTTCATTTATTCATTTTTCATTAGGTCAAGGAATGCCTTCTTCTGTCCCAAATTCTTCTAACATGAGATCTTTACCAAGGTAATGTTGGTCTCCAAAAGTAAAACAAGAAGAGAAAGCTGAGTGAGGAAGACAGCATTTGTCTAAGGGAAGCTTTGAATTTAAATGTGTAGCCTTGAAGTTAAAGGTGCAGTAAATACAGGCCTATAGTAAATTGCTTATGATGTAATAAACTAAAATTATGGATGCAGCAATAAAGAGAGGCAATATAATATTGTATATTTAAGGAGCAGCTATCAGCAAAGAAATAGATCAAATTGCCATCTTGTTTTCTGTTGATAGCTTCTAGAGTGGTTATTATTCCATAGTAATGCAAAACAGGAGTCAACACTACTGAAGCTTTCCACTTCTTGATTTTCAGCTAATGGCTTAACTTTCCTTCCAGCGTGCCCTTGCAATTTGTCACAATGAGCACAGCAGCTAGTTAAGGGAGTGAATAGGGTTTGATGAATATGTAAAATAATATCCTGGCCCTGTCATATTAAGAATAAAATAGAAAAATGTAATAAACAGAAAACACCAATGTGTTGTGTAGTACACCTGTAGAGTCCAAGGGAGGACATCCCCTTCAACCCACTGGAGGTTCTCTGAAAAATCATCTGATAGAAACAGATTAATATGAAGAAAAGACATGGCAAATTTTATTATGTCATAGTTTTACATGACACAGGGCCTTCAGAATGAAGATCCAAAGATATATGGAAAATTGTTCATATGTATGCTTAGGTTCTATGAAGCAGGCACAACCATGTAGAAATGTAATTGGATGAGAAAAGTATGATTTAATGCTCTTATGAATGCAAAACCCAGCAAGCCCTCTCTGTTCAGATTCTTTTTGGCCTCTCTGTGTAGCATTCATTCCTCCAGGGTGTGGGGCAGGACCCTTTCTGGAATGGGGGTCTTATGATCTATGATCAGACAAGGTAGGTTAGATAATTTCTTTATGGCTAGCTCCAAGACAGAGAGGCAGGGGGGAAGATTAGAGTATATCTATGACCCATCTTGGGGAAGAGGGAATCTAGTTTCCATGGCTTGCCTCAGAGGAAAATGAGGCTGAGAGACAGGTGGGCAGGAGAAGGTCAGAGGAAAACTTGCTTTGGAGGCTGCTTCTGAGGCCTTCCCTTTGGTATTGCTTTCTGTGCCCCAACACAGCTATGTGCTGTGTTTGCAAAATCATATTACAGAGCTAGAAATTACAATTTGAAATGCTAAAATAACATTTTTCAAAGAAGAAAGAAATACAATGATTGAAATCAGCCAATATCGAAACTTTCTTAAGACAATCAGGATACTGTACTAGTTTCCTACAGCTTCCGTAGAAAATTAACACAAATTTGGTGGCTTAAAACAACAATATATTCTCTCACAATTCTAGAGACTAGAAGTCTGAAATCAAAGTGCTGACAGGGTCCCACTTCCTTTTAAGTCATAGAGAACATGCAGTTTCTTGTCTCTTTCAGCATCTATTAAGTCCACTTCTGTGGCTTATAACAGAATACATGGAACTGGGTATTTTATAAAAAAAAAAAAATGAAATTTATTGCTTACAGTTTCAGAGGCTGGGAAGTCCAAAGTCCAGGGAAAACATCTGGTGAATGTCTTCTTTGGTGGTGATGCAGGGTACCACATTGTGAGAAAGGCAGGAGCAGAGAGAAAGAGACTCTCACACATTCTCTTTTTAAAGCCCTCAGAACAATGCGCATGGCCACCATTATTAATCTATTCACTCATCTATTGCCTCTTATTGCAATAGCTTATTACTGCAGCAGTTCCAAAGGTAGGCCTCCCTCTTTTTTGCTCTTGTCCTTCTCCTCCTTTCAGTCAATTCTTAATGTAGAAGCCAGGATGCGTCTCTTGAAATATGTCATATCATTTTACTACTCTGCTCAAAGCCCACAGTGGCTCCCCATCTCACTCAGAATAAAACCTGCAATCTTGTTATGGCCCATAAAGTCCTCTGTGATCTGGTCCAAGCTACCATCAGTTCTCTCAGCTCATCTTCTACCAGTCTAAGCCTTGCTCACCCAACTTCAACCTCACAGTTCTTCAAACACAACACTAGGCAGCTCTCACCTTAGAACATTTTGTTCCCTCTGGCTGGAACACTCTTCCCCCAATATATTCAATGCAGTTTCTTCACTTCCTTTAGGTTTTTACCCAAAAGTTGCCTTCACAATAAGGACTTCCCTGGCCTCTCACCCTGACATGTCAATACCCTTCTTCATGTTTATGATCAGTTCCCCTTTTAGAATGAAACATCAGGTTTTTGTCTCTTTTTTTCACTGGTGTTTCCTCAGTACAGTACCTGGCTCAAACTAGGCTAGGCATTTTAGAAATAAATGAATAAATAAGTCAATGAATCACTGAATGAATAAATGAGTGCTTTAATAGAATC
This sequence comes from Galeopterus variegatus, assembly GCF_000696425.1. Lineage (NCBI taxonomy): Eukaryota > Metazoa > Chordata > Mammalia > Dermoptera > Cynocephalidae > Galeopterus > Galeopterus variegatus. Next base: position 211,819 of record NW_007728692.1, on the reverse strand, counting down.
GTGGACAAAACAAGTAACCTCAAGTTGAAGTGAAAAAAAAAAAACTAAATATACATGGGGTAAAATTCTATTGGATTTCTGAAATGGTTATTATTGGAATATATTCATCATAACAAGTTAAATTGAGTCAGAACAATATATTTCTTTTACAGGAACAAGATTGAATATCATTATTTTCCTTTGTTTTTTCAAATCATTAAATGAGGTGGTATACTTATCTCAGATAAAATAGACTTGAAGCCAAGGAAAGTAAAAAAAGACAAGGAAGGTTATTATATAATGATAAAGGAACCAATTCAATAAGAGTATATAACAATTCTAATTATTTATGCACCCAACTCTGGAGCACCCAGCTGCATAAAGCAATTCCTGGTGAACCTAATGGGAGACACTGACTCCAGAACAATAATAGTTGAGGACTGTAACACCCCACTTTCAGCAAAGGACTGATCATCCAGACAGAAAATTAACTAGGAAACATCAGAATTAATCTCTAGTATAGGCCAATTTGACCTAAAACATTTCATCCAACAGCTGCAGAATACACATTCTTTTCAGTAGCACATGGAACATTCTCTAGAATAGACCATATGTTAGGACACAAAACAAGTCATAACAAATTTTAAAAAATCAAAATCAACTACCTCATCTGACCACATTGGAATAAAACTAGAAATCAACAACAAAAGTGACACTAGAAACCATATGAATACATGGAAATTAAACAATATGCTCCTAAACTATGAGTGGGTCAAAGAAGAAATCAAGAAGGAAATTTTAAAAGTCCTGGAGACAGATGTAAATGAAAACACAACATACCAGAATCTATGGGAAACATTGAAAGCAGTTCTAAGAGAGAATTTTATAGCAATAAATGCCTACATCTAAAAAAGAAGAAAGACTCCAAATAAACAATCTAACATTATACCTAAAGGAGCTATAAAAACAAAAACAAACCAACTCCAAAATCAGTAGAAAGAGAGAAATAACAAAGAGCAGAGCAGAAATAAATGAATTAGAGATTTTAAAAAGTATACAAAAGACCAATTTTATTAGTCTGTTTCTGTTGCTTATAACAAAATACCCAGAACTGGATATTTTATAAAGCAAACAAAATTTATCGCTTACAGTTTCTGAGGCTGGGAAGTCCAAAGTCCATCTGGTTGTGGCGACAGTGACCCAGGGCTCTCACATTGTAAGATGGTGGAAGCAGAGAGAGACTCTTCATGCTCCCCTTTTAAATCCCTCAGAACCAAGCTCATGACCATCATTTTTAATACATTCATTATGGCAGAGTCCTACAATCTAATCAGCTCTTCAAGGCCCCACCTTTCAATTACCATAACAGGATTTCCCACCCTTTTAACAATCACAGTGGGGCCAAGTTTCTAATACATAAAACTTGGGGGGTCACAATTCAAGCTTTGGTGAGTTTGGGGGGACATAATTCAATCAACAAAGAGTTGGTTTTTCAAAAAGATAAAATCAATAAATCTTTAACGAGACTTTTGAAGGAAAAACGACTCAAATAAAATCAGAAATGAAAAAGGGAACATTATGACTGATACCAGAGAAATACAAAGAATCATAAAAGACTACTATGAACAACCACAAGCAAACAAACTGAAAAACCTAGAAGTAATGGATAAATTCCTGGATACATATAACTTACCAAAGTTGAATCATAAAGAACTGGAAAATGTAAACAAACCAATAATGAGTAATGACATTGAAGCAGTAACAAAAGATCTTCCAACAAAGACAACCCTGGGACCAGATGGCTTCACTGCCAAAGTGTACAGAACATTTAAAGAACTAACACTATTTCTTCTCAAACTCTTCTGAAAAGTTGAAGAGGAAGAATAATTCCAAATGCATTCTAGAGTCCACCATTACCTCATATTAAAACTGGACAAAGATACAACAACAAAAACAAAAAACTATAGACAAATATACCTAATTTTCACAGACACAAAGATCCTCAACAAAATACTAGCAAACAGACTTGAGCAATACATTAAAAAGATCATCCCAGGGATGCAAGGATGGTTCAACATACACAAATCTACAAATGTGTCACATCACATCAATAGAATGAAGGAAAATAAAATACGATCATTTCAATAGATGCAGAAAAAGCATTTGATAAAATCTAACACCCCTTCATGATGAAAACACTCAACAAATTAGGTACAGAAGGAATGTACCTGAGCACAATAAAGACCACATATGACAAACCTACAGCTAATATCATTCTGAGTGGACAAAAATTGGAGGCTTTTTCTCTAAGATCTGGAGTAAGACAGGGATGCTAACTTTCTCTATTCTTATTCGCCATAGTACTAGAAGTTCTAACCTGTGCAATAAAGCAAAAGAAAGCAATAAAGGGCATCAAAATAAGAAAGGAGGATGTCAAACTATATTTGCAGATGACATGATCATATACATAGAAAACCATAAAGACCCACCAAACAATTACTAGAACTAATAAATGAATTCAGTAAAGTAGCAGGATACAAAATCAACACACAAAAAATCAATAGACTTCCTATACGCTGACAATGAAATAGCCTAAGAAGAAATCAAGAAAATAATCCCATCTACAATAGCTACCAAAAAAATAAATAAAATACCTAGGAGTATTTTCGCCACTATGAAGTAGGTAAAAGACCTCTACAATGAAAACTGTAAAATATTGGTGAAAAAAATGAAGAGGACCCAAATAAATGGAAACATATTCCATGCTCATGGGTGGGAAGAATTGACATCATCAAAATGTCCATATTACCCAAAGCAATCTACATGTTCAATGCAATCTGTACCAAAATACCAACGACATTCTTCATGGAAATAGAAAAAATCATCTTAAAATTTGTAAGGAACCACAAAAGATCCAATACAGTCAAAGCAATCTTGAACAACAACAACAAAAAAAGCAAAGTTGGAGATATCACATTTCCTGACTTCACAATATACTACAAAGCTACAGTAACAAAAACGGCATGGTACTTGTTTAAAAACAGACAAACTCACCAATAAAATAGAATAGAGAGACCCGAAATAAATCCACCCACTATGGCCAACTTATTTTTGACAAAGATACCAAAGATATACACTGGAGAAAGGACAGCCTTTTCAACAAATTGTGCTGGAAAAATTGGATATCCACATGCAGAAGATTGAAACTAGACCCCTATCTCTCACCATACACAAGAATCAACACAAAATGGACCAAAGACCTAAATTTAAGCCCAGAACTATGAAACTACTAGAAGAAAACACAAGGGGAACACTTCACAAAATGGGAGTGGGCAGAGCTTTTTTGAGCAAGACTGCAAGGACATAGGCAACTAAAGCAAAAATATATAAATGGGACTACATCAAACTAAAAAGCTGCTTCACAGCAAGGGACACTGTCAACAAAGTGAAAAAACAACCTACAGAATGGGAGAAAGTGTTTGCCAGCCACACATCACACAAGAGGATAATATTCAGAATACATAAGGAATTTAAATGACTCAACAGCAAAAAAACAAAACAAAACAAAACAAAAACAAATAACCCAATTAGAATATGGCCAAATGACCTGAAAAGACATTTCTCAAAACAAGACATGCAAATGGCTAACAAGCACATGAAAAAATGCTCAACATCACTAATCATCAGGGAAGTGCAAAATAAAACCACAATGAGATATCATCTCACTCCAGTTAGAATGGCTATTACCAAGAAGACAAAAAATAACAAATGCTGGCAAGGATGTGGAGAAAAAGAATGCTTCTACACTGCTGGAGGGAGTGTAAATTTATATAGTCATTGTGGAAAGCAGTATGGACTTTTCTCAGAGAACTAAAAGTAAATCCACCCTACAACCCAGCTGTCTCACTACTCAGTATGTACCCAAAATAAATGAAATAAATATTTCAGAAAGACATCTTCACTCCCACGTTCATTGCAGCACTATTCACAATAGCTAAGAGATGGAATCAACCTAAATGTTCATCAGTGGATGAATGGATTAAAAAAACAAACAAGCAAAAACCCTGTGGTATATACACACAATGGAATACTACATAGCTATTTAAAAATAATGATATCCTATCATTTGCAGCAACATGGATGGAACTGGAAACCATCATGTTAAGTGAAGTAAGTCAGGCACAAAAAGACAAATACCACATGACCTCATTCGTATATGGAATCTAAAAAATATAAAAGTAGCTCTTATAGAACTAGAGTATAGAGTAATGTTTACCAGAGGCAAGGTGGGAGAAGGAGGAAAAGTGGTGGACTAATAGGTACAAAACTATGCTGTCTACCCTAAGCCAATCATTGTGCAGTATATGTATGTATTAAAACAACACACTGTACCCAAGAATTATGTACAAATAAATGTTAACATATTTTGAATAAAACAAAAACAAAAAATATATATAAAGTAAAAAGTTAAAACTAAATAAATATAAAAACAAATGAGAATTCTACCACTGAACCACCAATGCAAAATATAAAAACAAATGAGATGGACTCCCTGGCACAATGGAACATTGTTTTGTGGGAGGAAGGGGGTAAATTTTATACTTCCCACTCATCACCCAGTACAAACCTCATCCAGAGGAAGCTAAAACGGAAACAACAGACAATGGTAGAATTGTTTTCTCTTTAAGGCATGTGCCCATAACAAGGACTTCAATTTCTACTATGTTATACTGACTTTTATTGGAATACGTTCTTGCTCCATGGAAATAGTAATTGGAAAGCAGGTTAAAAAGTGGGTTATCAAGTATCCTTAGAATCTAAAAAAAGAAAGAAAAAAAAAATCAGTGGAAACTAAAGCGAGACTGGTTTTTCTTCATATACAGATTGCTGAGCCCCGTCCTTTGACATTATGATTCTGTACATCTGGTGTAAGGTTTAGGAAACTTTGGAAACCATTGCTTTGGGCTTACCTTAGGTAAACTCATAAGCAGCATGGCATTTGGTCTTAGGCTTGCTCAAGTCCTACCCTTTACCTATAATGATCATATTGTTGACCCAACAGTAGTAAGGTTTGAGATTATAAGCAATTATGTTGTAAGTCTAGATGAAATTGTGTGGTGCAAGCTGCAAGCCCTTACTTGACCACAATCCTCCCTTGAAGGCAACCTGCTCCATGTGCAGGATCTTGCCATCTGTCATGTCTGTTTGTGTCCAGGCAATCACAAAACGCAGCAAACTATGTCCTAACTTAACCTCATAGCAGAAGCCAACCCAGCAGAGACAGAAACCCTATCATAGTAATGGAACTCTGCTACCTAAAGTGTGATTTCATGTGAATTCCTCTCTGCTAATCTTAAATGACTGTGCCATAGAACCAGAATCTTGCTAGAAGAGAATATTATTTGCATAGATGAAATTTCTATTAAAGTTGTCCATTTTCAATTTCAAAGCTCTTGGGTTAGAAAAAGAAGGTGATTGTATTAGTCCGCTAGGGCTGCCATAACAATAGCTCACAGACCAGGTGCCTTACACATCATAAATTTATTTTCTCACAGTTCTGGAAGCTGAAAGTCCAAGATAAAGGTGTCAGCAGAACTGGTTTCTCCTGAGGTGGAGATTAGGGCCCATCCTAGCAGATTCATTTTAATTCACCTCTTTAAGGGCTTTATTTCCAAATACATTCTGAGGGATTAGGGTTTCAACATATGAATTGCGGGAGGTGGGGTGGGAGGTGTATAATTTAGCCCATAACAATGATGTTTCAAAAAAAAGTTGTTTTTGAGCTTTAAAACTACTCCAGAATTTGAGTAAACACCCTACTATTTCATACCCTTTTTTAATGACTATGTTTGGCACCTTTTCTCAAGTTGGGAAGAACAGAATATAAAGGATAGAGCCTTTAAGCATTAGCTTTATTTGTACCAACGTCTATCTTTCCCAGCAAAGCACAGTGGGAAACATCAAGACAAGAAGCCCACGGGCCACTGAAAATAAAGCCTAAATGTGCACATTTATTAATAAAAGAAAAAGCATTCATTTTTTAGAACTCCTATCTACTTCAGTGTTTTCAAGAAATATTTTACCTTTATCATCTTAAATGGCACAAATATTCACATACGAAGTCAGAGCATGACTCAAAAAAACCCAATCTCTTCCTCTTTCTGACCCTTTTCTTGGACAAGGTGTCTAGATCATCCTGTGGGTGACATCAGGCTGCAAAAGGGAGGGGATGGAGAAGAGGTTGGGGGGGCATATATTAATGATACCCGTGGACCCTGGCTCAAGCTTCTTGATGGTGATAAGGCGGAGGGCTGGTGTGTGGTCTGCACTCATTCAACCCGAATTGCATCATAGAAAAGATAACACATCATTTAGCAATAACCCCCATGCTTCAGGTACAAATGAGTATGACTGTACGTGATCAAATGGAACATGGAAGTCCCAGGCCTGCTGATTTTGAGCTTTCTCACCCTCCTGTGCTCCATCTGCCATGCTCTACTTCTGAGAGTAGTGAGAAAGCGAGAGCAGAAAGAAAAATCTTGTTCTTCATTCTGAACTCTTCAAGTCCTGCCACCTTCCCTCACCCACTGATCTGGCTTAGGAAATTGCAAACAAATAAGGAGAGGGAGTCCCTTTACCTTTCTCCCTTGAGCCTAAGCTAGTTTCTTAGTTTTACTTTTCCTAACCCTTCCATGATCTCTTGAATGTTTAGAAGGAGAAGTCATGCTCAGATCAGCTCAAATGAGAGAGAGAGAGAGAGAGAGAGATTCATTGCAATTCTGCTCTTGGGGGGAAGAGGGAAGGGGGGGAAGAGAGGTGCAAGAGCAGAGGAGGAAGAGGAAGTGAGGAATGAACAGGGAAGGGACTCCCACTCTCAGACAAATGGAACTTCCAAATAGCTGAGCCAGAAGTTCGTTACATGGAGACTCCCAAAGACTTAAAGTGCTTGACAGCCCACACTCATGAATCTCAGGGAAAAAAAAGAAAAGGAAGGAAGGAAGGGATGGATGGATCATGTAAGTGTCCCCAGATAGGTGTCTCTTTACTCCTCTTATCAAAGCCTCTGCATCTCAGTTTTGTCAAATCTGAAGCTATGAAGAGGAGAAAGGGAGGAAGTGGCTGATCCTTCAGTGGTCTGCTCCCATGTGAGGTATTGGTCTGGCTCCTATTAATAGCTTTCTCTTGTTTCTATCAGATCTCACTTTCTTGGTACTTATCCAGCCATCCATATACCTAACATCTCTGTAGGGTTTCAGATCGCTTCGGGTAGCACAGTCATTGTAATGTCATTGGTAGTTTGATAAGGATTGCATTGGGGTTTTTGTATTTATCAGCAGCCCTCTCTGGGAGAAAAGGAAAGAGTGATGGGGTTTTGAGTTAATGATACCATTTATAATACCTGTTTGGTGAAGGAATGAAACAAAATTGCTCCCCAAATGGCAAAACAGAGTTCACCTACACACTACCTAATAAAAACACTGTAATTCTCTTAAACCTAGGTACATTCAGTTTTATGTAAAAGACAATTATATATGAAGGAATAATTTTGAGGTGAGAGCAGGCAGTTCTACAATTGGTGCCAACTCCCCTTTTTATCTTCATTAGCCATGTGTAATAATACCAACTTATTTCTGGGAGTCAATTGAGTTTTCAGAGCACTTTGATTGCGTTATATCACTTTCTTTAAAAAACAGTCCTGCATGGTAAGCAAGGCAGCATCACTAGCCCATATTTAGAGATGAAGAAGAACAGAAATAATCTGATCGAGTAAAAACATGCACGAATATATATTGGTTGGAGAGTCAGACATTTGAGACTGATATCCACTGCCAAGGCTTTGCGACCCCAAATGAACTGAGTAAAACGTGTAATATCCCTTTTCACTTTTTTATTTATAAAAACAGGAAAAATACCTTCTACCTTGAATGTTATAAAGTTTAAATGAAATGTATGTAAAAGATCTATTTCATCATAACTTTCTTGCTGGTACTTAAAAATCCTTCTCAAAGAGGACGTAGGTAGACCAAGGTCCAAAATTCACAACTTCCATTGTCTATCCAGGCATCCTACCCCACGCAGATTAACAGTGTTCACATCTGAACCAGTGATTGACTTTTTCCCTAAATAGTTGCAGCCCAAATGTCTTAAGATGCCTTGGTCTTCATAAGGATGGAAATTCTGAATACAACACGGTCACTGTGCATGAGGGCTCTCCCTGTGTGGCTGGGGAGGCAGACACGTAGACAAATAATTACTCATAATGACTGTGAAAGCCCTAACACCAAACAGCCCTCTGTTGGGTCACCTCGACCATGGCAGTAAACCTACCATACTTCTATCCTCTTCTGGAGACCAAATGTCTATTATGTAAACTTACCACCCCATTGTCTAGAATCCACTGTCAGTTCTGAGAGAAACTGAAAATCTACCCCAGACTTCTTGCTTACAATTGTCTGACAAAGGGAAAACACAAATTCACTTGAAGAGAAAAATTTCCTAACATTGATTTCAGAACAAATGTCTAATATGGACCTTTAGGTAAAAGGTAACATGATCATATAACATTGTTTTATTTTTTATTTTTATTTTTTTATTAATTTTATTTTGTCAATGTACAATGTGGTTGATTATTGTGGCCCATTACCGAAACCTCCCTCCCTCCTCCCTCTCCCTAACATTGTGATATCGTTTTCAACTATGGTTTCTCAGAAAACAGGGAAATGATCTATACTTGAATGCCTCCTGTTATCAGTCTATAAAAGCCAGAAATATTTTTAAAAGGAGTGAAAATAGTTCAATATAAACCCTCTTAGCTTTCACAACATGATACTGTAGTTGGTTATTTAATAGAGAAAGTTAGTTTAGCACGAAAATTATAGATGTGCATATTTTTATTATTCTTTCAAAGTAGAGTCAAGGTAATTTCTTTGAATTAGAGTCTGTCAGTTGGAGTTCTCTTTCTAAGAAAGAATATATATAAATTATACCCATGATGCTTATTTGTGGTTTTATTTTATTCTATCTTTTATTTTTTGGTGTCTGGTCAATACAGGAATCCAACCCTGGACATTGGTGTTATCAACACCACACTCTAACCAACTGAGCTAACTGGCCAGCCCTACTTTATTTTTAATTGACATGTAATAATTGTACATATTTATGGGCTACAGAGTAATATTCTGATACATGTATATTTTGGGTGATGAACAAATGAGGTTAATTAGCATATCTATCACAAATATTGATCTTTTCTTTTAGATGAGAACATTTTAAACTCCTCTCTTCTAGCCATTTGAAAATACAGATTCCTAGCACTACTACAGAATAATAGAACTTTTTCTTCCTATCTAGAAGTAATTCCATATCTGTTAATCAACCTCTTCCTATACCCTCTCACCCACCCCTGCCCCCCAGCCTCTGGTAACCTCAGTTTTAATCTATTCTTCAGTGAGCTCAGTTTTTTAGCTTCTGCACGTACCCTTCTGTGTCTGACTTACTTCACTTAACACGACGTCTTCCAGGCTCATCCATCTTGCCATGAATGACATTATTTCACTCTTATTTTTTATGGCTAAGTAGTATTTCACTGTGTATATATACCACATTTTCTTTAGACATTCATCTGTTGATGGGCACTTAGATTGATTCCACACCTTGGTTATTGTAAATAGTGTTGCAATAAAGGTACACTGAATACCTTTCCTTTCGATATATACCGAGTAGTGGAAGTTCTAATCATATGGTAGTTCTATTTTTAGTTTTTTGAGGAACCTCCATACTATTTTCCATAATGGCTGTACTAATTTACATTCCCACAAACAGCATATAAGAGTTCCCTTTTCTCCACATCTTTGCCAGCATTTGGTTTTCATTTTAGATTTATATATATATTTAAGTAAACAGAGAACTTTCAGCTCTTGCAAATCTGTCTATCATAGACAAGTTTAGGAAAAAACCTATAGCTGACTTCTAGTAAGGAATTACTCAATGTTGAGAGTAGATAAATAGGAGCCTGGTAGTTACAAGTGTTCAACATTCTATAGGCATCAGTTAATAAGTATTTTCAAAGGAAACGAGGCGTACTGGTCAATGAAGTTAATGGAAATCCATTAAGAGAGCTTCTACTGTATGCCCTGTGTCTACTGATAATCTCAGGATGGCTTCTAAAGAGCATTTAGAATATACATTCAGCAATACTTACATTGTCTCTATCAAACATCAACATGTCAAGAAATGTCAGAGCTGAATTATCTGATGAGGCTTTAAGCACTAATATTTTGTATTGTTGCTTGTAGTGAGATCTTCAGGCTTAAAATGTCAGAGCCTGGGCCGAGCCCGTGGCGCACTCGAGAGAGCGCGGCGCTGCAAGCGCAGCAGCGCTCCCGCCACGGGTTCGGATCCTATATAGGGATAGCTGGTGCACTCACTGGCTGAGCGCGGTGTGGCCGGTCTCAAAAAGGACAAAAANTAAAAGACAATTATATATGAAGGAATAATTTTGAGGTGAGAGCAGGCAGTTCTACAATTGGTGCCAACTCCCCTTTTTATCTTCATTAGCCATGTGTAATAATACCAACTTATTTCTGGGAGTCAATTGAGTTTTCAGAGCACTTTGATTGCGTTATATCACTTTCTTTAAAAAACAGTCCTGCATGGTAAGCAAGGCAGCATCACTAGCCCATATTTAGAGATGAAGAAGAACAGAAATAATCTGATCGAGTAAAAACATGCACGAATATATATTGGTTGGAGAGTCAGACATTTGAGACTGATATCCACTGCCAAGGCTTTGCGACCCCAAATGAACTGAGTAAAACGTGTTCGGATCCTATATAGGGATAGCTGGTGCACTCACTGGCTGAGCGCGGTGTGGCCGGTCTCAAAAAGGACAAAAAATAATAATAAAAAATAAAAATAAAATGTCAGAGCCTAATCCATGTGTACTTGCCCAATGGAGAAACATATTTCTCCAGAGATAGGATGCAGGTTTGCTTTTTGGCACAACCAAACAGTCCATCAAAAAAACAAAACAAACAAACAAAAACAATTCTCTGAATCTGCCCATGCACTTTGGAAAGTAGTAGAATATGACCTCAGAGTCCTGAGCTGGGAAGCAGTGGTATAGATTTGAGTCTATAATGTCTGCTTCTAAGTAGAAAACTCTTCATTCTAAGGAAGGATGGTCCTACAAGGATACAGTTCTAATTATGGTTAGGTCAAGTGCAGTGTGATTCTTGTCCAAACCATAGAAAATCATTCTCCACCGTATTATCAACTACATTTTCATGGTAGTAAATGTTTGGAATATATTTGCCATCCAAGAGGTGTTATATAATCCAACACTGGATTTAAAATTTTAAGCATACATATGCAATGAGACCTATTTATCTGCATATGACACATGCTGATAAATTCAACTTTTAGCACCGGATTTGGGATCTTCCTTGACCATTTCTCCATTTATCATTTGGGTTTTTTCTTTGTATAGTTGACATTCTTTTAAAAATTATGCATGAATCATGTGACTAATGCTTCTTATGCATCTCTTTTGCTTCTGCAGGAGGGATTTTTGAAACTGTGGAAAATGAACCTGTTAATGTTGAAGAATTAGCTTTCAAGTTTGCAGTCACCAGCATTAACAGAAACCGAACCCTGATGCCTAACATCACTTTAACCTATGACATCCAGAGAATTAATCTTTTTGATAGTTTTGAAGCCTCACGGAGAGGTAACTATTTTCCCATTTTTTTTAAAGATTTTTTGGGTAATATGTCTGCTCTACAAATCACCTTCTTTTCGCTACCTGCCCCTTTTCAAAGTGGACATCTTTATGCAAGTGGGTGGCAGGAAATTTTAGTCTTCGGCATCACTGATCAATGCAATCTGAGCTAACCTCATGGATGTTGCCCCAAATGGTTTTCTGGGTCTTTCTGATTAGCTTACCCTTCAGTGTCCTCCACTCTATGATTAACCGGTTCAGCTGTGAATGGAAAACGTCAAGCTTGATCTGTTTTTCCTTACTGAAGTTGAGATACCACCAGGAAATTGTGCAGTGCAGTTAAAAAAAAAACACTGTGGAAGGTCATACCCACAGAGCATGTGGAAATGCCCAGGACACACATAACTTGCACCCTGCATTTTAACAGGCTATAAACTACTGGGTTTACCTATTATCTTCTCAACATTTTTTTTAACTCCTTTTCACAAAATCATAAAAATATGAAGATTAAACCTGTGAGAACAATGTCTGCATTTCATTCTCTTTTTCTTCTGAACAAAAGCCAAGTATGTAAAAAGTCATCTAATTTATATATAGGCTGCAAGCTTTCTCTCACGGAAAGATTCATTTGAAAATTCAGGGCTTGTTTAGATATCTGCAGGACACTTCCAGAATAACTCTTTAAAGCAAGATCATATTCGATATACTTGAAGTTTGGCCTCTAACAAAGGCACTGTCTAGTCACTAGATAAAGGTGTTTTGTGCCTTGTTCATTAAAAACACACCAATAAATGGGTTACAGTAAACACCACATTCATACTGATTTCCAAGTAGGTGAATACTGGTTGTTTTCATATAGAATTAACCTAGTTAGATAATAGGATGTGTTGCCTAATACACTCTCCTGCAAGAATTCTAGTGTTTTTTACAAACAAAATATAAAACTTCTTTTTTTAGGAGCACAGATGAAAAGTTAATAGAATAATGCTTTTTTTTCTATCTATGGCATGACCTTAGTATATTTTCTTTATTATGATAAATGGAGTGAGAGATATCATATAGGTCAGAGTTGTCCATAAAACCTTATATTTATGCCACACTTTAAAGTTTACAAGGTATCTTCAAATACATTATCTCTACTGGTTAGATATCTCTTGTCTTTTGCTCTCTCAGTCACACTCACACACACACACATACACACACACACACACACATTATTGATCAAATACCATAGAAAACCAACCACATTTAGCAGTGAAACTTCAATGCACATTAAAATTGAAAGCACTCTCGTGATCTGAAGTACCTGCCATACTTACAAATTAAACACCCCCAAAGCTTCTTAAAACTGGTAATTTCCTGGCAAACAAAATTCAAAAGGATTGATTTTCTGTCAAGTAATATTAGCATCCTAGAGCTAAATATTAGCAGGACTCTCAATCTATTACTCATGAGAGATAAAACACTAGTTCACATACTCTCGTGCTTTTATTTTACCTGTCTAACTAATGAAACACAACCAGAAAATAAGCTTTGAGGACAATGACAATTTTCACTTACAACACAACGCAGAAAACTATACTTCTTCATAGCTCATGTAGTAATCCTGTATGAAAGAGCTCAGTATCAGAAGGTTTTCCTTATGAATGACTGTAAATATTTACTGTACCTGAGATATCTACAACATAGCTATCAAAATTTTGTTAATTATTCTCTCTAAATCAGATCCATAAATTTATAGATCCATAAGGTTTTCCTACTTATTTTTATCTGTAGAATGACATTATTATAAAAATCAACACAATTTTATGTATAAATTTAGTATTATTTAATTCTGATATTCATTATTCTCTCTTGGTAGTTCTAAATTCCTTTAAAATAGAATTGACACATAAATTTGAAAATCAGTTTAAACTTATACTTAATGCCTGCCACCATAAGAGGTACTATTTTTACACGATTGTAGAAGACAAACTGCTCCAACCTTTCTGGAAGAGAATTTGGCTAATATGTATCAGATAACTTAAAAATATTAGTAAATAATCAATGTTAATTATAGCTGGCAATTCAACCCCTGGAAATCTATTCTAAAAAACTAGACTGAGATGCAAAGAAAAATATAACAACTAAGATCACTGCTATAATATATTGCTTATAATAGCCACAATTTAGGAGCAGATTAATGTTTAATATTGTAGGAATGGTTGAATAACTGATGACACACCCTTGGAATGTTCTATTTTATAGACATTAAAAATATGCTTTTGAAGAATTTGTAATAACTCGGGTAAAAGACATGCTATCGTGTTAAATGAATAAAGCAATGTATCAAACTATATTTATATAATGATTCCAATTTTCCTAAATATTAATAGATATTATCCCAAGAAAATTACAGGTCCTTTTTTTCTTTCTTGCATTTTAAGTATTTGAACTTCTCTCAATGAGTATGTATACTCTTATAATGAGAAAAGTAAACTTATAAATGAATTTTTAAATACATATTGGCTTGATTTCATTAGGCTACATGTTGGCTGATATTGAAGTAAAAAGAGCCATGGCCTTGAGCTTGGATTCCTAAGCTCCGATTCAGCTCTGCTACTGTCCAGTGACTGTGACTCATTCCACTGTCTGTGAATGAGTGGGTTAGACCAAATGTCTTCAAAGATCCTTTTAGGCTGTGTTATTCCATTATTCTGTAATTAATTAGGTATCAGTACTGCTTAAGAGCATTCTTCAGCAGAATTTCAATAACCTGAAACTCCTTTCTGAGTTTTGGTAAGACAGGAGCTAAGGCACTTTTCAGTCACCCAGAGGGTCTTTCTTCTGGATCCTGTGACCACATTAATGGCTTTATTGCCACCCCACCCTATGACAGAACTTAATTCATGTGACATTCATTTGGCAAATGGCTTGTTGGTTAGTTTGGCGTGCTCCTGGGTAACACTACACCAAGCAAGGGGTTTAGACTCCATCTGATTAAAGATAATGAAGTGAGACCAGCAACTCCTTTTTATTTGCAGAGAGCTGGCCCTGTGATGTTTTGCTATTCAGCTCTACACTTACACCTATCAGTGTCTTGGTATCTCAAGAATATCGGAAGTTGGACTAAGCATATTTCCTCAATATACAGATGGGGAGTGTAGGGGATTCTCCAAATAATTAAATTAAAAAGGAATCCTGGAAGGAAAAGCTAAATTTATGGAACTCTCTCTTTCTCTCCTCCTTTCCCATCTCCTCTTGTTTTTGGACGTCATCAGCATGTGACCAGCTGGCTCTTGGTGTGGCTGCTCTCTTCGGCCCCTCCCATAGCTCCTCCGTCAGTGCTGTGCAGTCCATTTGCAATGCTCTTGAAGTTCCACACATACAGACCCGCTGGAAACATCCCTCAGTGGACAACAAAGACTTGTTTTACATCAACCTCTACCCGGACTATGCAGCTATCAGCAGGGCGATCCTGGATCTGGTCCTCTATTACAACTGGAAGACAGTGACCGTGGTGTATGAAGACAGCACAGGTATGGGTGGGATTCACGCAAGACCTCCCCTGGCCATGTCCTGTCTGAACAAAGGGAACCAAAGTGTTCTACAAGCATTAAATATGTCAGGTGGAGCCCATGAAAATGCTCTCTTTATATAAAGCTAATTGAGTATTCTAAAGTAATTTAGGAATGCCATGTATAGCTAATTCAAATCCCTTGGGTTTGTTGATCCTTTCCTCGGCAAACTTAGAAGATTTCTTTAAAAGAAATATCACCTTATTGATATGTTATAATCCAATCAGAATATTAAAGATGTAATTTCATTTATCCAACTCTATTAGGACTGTAACCACAATAGAAAATGACCATGAAATATGATCCTAACTTGATAAGTAGCTATGTAAATGTCTAGACAAGATTCTAAAGTAGGTTAAGAAAGAGGAATTCAGTTAGAGGTTGTCAAGCTAGGGCTAGTGCTCACAGATCCCTCAAGCTCATTGTACAGACTGGGTTACAAACCCTTTACATGCAGGTCCATGAGCCAGGTAATAGGAAAAGATCCTGGAAGCCGTGGGTAAAAAAATAATAGGCTTTATTCAGAGCTAGGTGCAGCCACCCTAGTGGCCTCCCGGAGCTTCCTGAGAAGCATCATGTATCAGAGCCATCAGTCCTTTATACTTAGGTCCATAACCCAGGACACCTGGGTGCCCATACGCAATTATATTAGATAGTAACCAAGGAACCAATGGGCGCATGTGGATTCTTACAACAAATGCTCAGCAAGATTCTGAACATCTGAGGGACTCTAACCATTTTCCTATATTTTCCCTACAGAGATTGTACCAATAAAGTGGACCATTTTGTGGGAAAGGGACCAGGAACCCCTATGATTCGCCCTTAAAACTTACAGTGCTGAACCTGCTTGTTTTAGGATGCAGGTCAGACATATGGCTGCTCAGTGCCTCAGTGGGCACTTTCTTTGACCCTCCGCCATTTGAAGTTTCCTTTGCTGGCAGCTCCCTTTTCCCTTCTGCTGACATTTCAGGATTTGTCAGGGTTCAGACACCTTTTTATTTAGTTTAAAGTCAGCCAGTGACCCTACATTGTCCACATAATAAAGTTAAAATCCTTTAATTCAAAGCTCTCCACCATGCAGCCATTTTCATCTTCATTAACCCAGGCACTAGCATCCTTCCATTGCCTACACTCTCACATCAGCTGTGATGAAGAGCCCACCATTTCTTAAGTACCCCCACATTATTCCTGTGTCTTCTCTTCTGAGGCTGGCCCCTCACTTTGTGTGATCCTCTGCACTCCCCCGTGATAGTGAACTCGCTTGTTCTGCATGATAACACTTGACTGGTACCTCTTCCTTAAAGCTCTCTGAGACCACCACATGGTTGAACAGCACTTTGGAAATAGAAGCATTATATCACATGTTCTATTTCAATTATCTCTTTACATATTTATTTGACCAGGAATTCCTAAAAATTGGAATTGTATCTTATTTACGCTTTGCCTGGCTATAAGAAAGTGCTTAGTAATTCCACATGGAGAGGAATAATGCTATTGACCATCCGAATTTTTTCCTCCAAGGATTGAAACTAGCTCTTTTCTTTGATCTATACATTTGGTAATAAGATTAATAAAATTGCCAGTGACAATTAGTAAAGCAAAGTACTTCGAACATTTTTAACACTATTTTGGTTTTCACTGTTCCTTCCACCAAGCACTAGTACTTACTATTTCCCAGAGGATAAATAGTGAGCCTCTCCTATTTGGCATTAAACTCTGGTTCCATTTTATACTGTCAGATAAAAGTGACTATTATAGTTGGAAATATGTATTTATGTATTTTCTTATGCCTCATCTCATTTTAGAAAGAAGTGAAGGTGGGAAGTGATTGGGTATATAATGTATAAATAATAAATGCAAAACAGTCCTACAGTGAAGTATGAGCCACAGGCAGTCATATTTTTAGAGCCTCACCTGCTTGCTATGAAGGAAGAAAACATATTATCAAATGAACTCCACAAGCATATTTAAAGAACCTTTAGGTAGAATATTATATTGTAAACATAAGTTTGGTTAGATCTTCCAGGTTGTCTACCTTTGTTAAAGAGAATTTCCTGAACTAATAAAATCATACTATTTCTCATTATGTCATGCTCTCCATAGTATAATCTTCTCCCACTATTTCCACCATCTCCAACAAAGCAGGACCATCTAAAGGGAAAACAAATTAATGAATGATATTAAAACATCTGGATTTAATTTAAGAAAGAGTTCAACTGAAGCATGGGCATTGTTGGTTTCATATTGTATTTGGACAAAAAAGAACTAATAAGTGGATAACACAAAAGTTGATATTCTAACCACACTTTAATGTCAGGTGAACAACTTATAAGTGATGGACATTTTGCACAGCAGAAAAATCAAACTATCATTTTTATCATCTTTTACCAGAAATTGAAATGCCTTTTTCATCCCTGTTAAATTTACCTGAGCTTGTTGCAACTGAAAATCCAAAATGATTTTATATGTTGCCCATTAGAGATGATTCATGTTAAAATGATTTTGCCCACAAAGACATAAAAAATGTAAATGAATAACCAATTGAGCCATTAAATTGGAACCCAAGCATAAACAGGTCAATTGAGATCAATAAAAGTGACATCTTTTGACTTTTAGTGGGCTTAATACTGCTTGACTCAGGGTTCTTGGTTGCAGTAATTATCAAGCTATAAAATGGAGAAAACTTAGTAAACCTGAAGGAAAAGAAAGGACTTAGGTGTGCTCAGCACCTTCCCCCACACCAGAATTAAGTACCCATCAAAGAGCACTTCACTGGGATTTGTTTAGGAGTTTGTTAAATAGCCTGAAGCCAGCACAGATGTCATGGGACTAAATGGCCTATTACTCCCATTGAAGTCAACGGGAGCAGTGTGCATGTCTCTAAGGACAAAACTCAATTCACTAAATACTAGAAGGCAGCATTCTGTCCTCCAGAAGTGAAATTGTAGAAAGACCCTAGAGGACTCTTAGGAGTCTAGTTCATCTCGCCTCATCATCTTCCCTATCCCTTTCCTGGATATTCTTCCCATCAGTCACATACTAGTCTCTGATTTGCACATTCAGAGGTGACCCTAGGCAATGAGGAATTGCTGCCCATTGGGCATCTCCTCTGCTTCATTAGACCCCTGGTGGAAGCCTGGCTTCTATCCCTTCACATGCATCAAAATGAACTGAGAAGCCAAGCACCAAACACTGTGTGGAGAATATCCAGCACATTCTGCTTTCTCAAGGCCAATCGCAGTGAAATGTAGCCACAGTCACTTCTGTAGGATAGAAAATTTCTGTAAAGAGCCAAATAGTATATAGCTTAGCTTTGTAACCATATGGTCTTGGTTGCAATAACTTCACTCTGCTGAAGTAGCAAGAAAGCAACCACAAACAATGTGTAAATGAATGGGCATGGTGTGTTCCGATAAACCTTTATTTACAAAAATATATGCTGGGGGGCTGGCCAGTTAGCTCAGTTAGTTAGAGCATAGCCTTATAACACCAAGGTCATGGGTTCATATCCCCTTACTGGCCACAGGCAAAATATATATATGGCCAGGGCCAGTCCACACATGTGAAATACATCAGTTCACACTCACAACTCCTCCTTTTGGTGTCTGGGTTCTCACACTTTCCCTTCCTCCTCCTCACTTGTCCTTTCTGGCTTCTTCACCAATACTTGTTAACCCTTTATCCCATTTCCAGGTGGTATCCTAGCTCATTTGATAAATTTTTAGAGAGGTGTTTTAGGGGCAAAAAGGTATGATACCCTTTCTCATCCATCATAAGGGTCACGGCTAACACTTCTATAACAAAAGACAGGGTAGCAAGAGAAAAGTACAACAAATTTATTTAATTGAAATTTTACGTGATATGGGAGTCTTCAGAAACGAAGACCCAAAGACCTAGGGAAAACCGTCTGTCTTTATGCTTAGGTTCTATGAAGACCAGGCAGTCGTGAAGAAATGTGATTGGACAAAAAGGCATGATCTATTGGTAATACAGAGAAGGGGAAAACCCAGCAAAGCCTTTCTGTTCAGATTTTTCTTGGCCTCTCTTTGTAGCATTGCTTCTTCTGGGTATGGGGCAAGACCCCTTTGGAATGAGGGTCTTCAAGGGACAAGGGACAAGGGAGAGAGTGACCTTTCTGGGTTTTAAGGCTTACTTTGGGGGACAGAAATTCTGGTTGCTATGACTTACTACAAGGGAGAAAGAGGTGAGAGACAGGAGAGCAGAAGGTCAGAGAGACCTTGCTTCTGAGGCCCTTCCAACCTTCTTTAGTTCAAAATACTCAGCATGCCAAGATGCCATACTTTGGGGTGTCATGTTCTAAATCCCAACAATGTTAATGGGTAATAATGACTTGAAATGTTGCCTCTTACGTTAAACTGATCACAGCACATTTTTAATTTGGCTTTCTTAAAAAGCAAAGCAAGTATTAACATTACATGCCACAGAGGGTGGATTTCAAAGTGTTTGGTTACAGTTGCTTAGGCAATCACCTACACAATCGGTGCAAAGAGCTGGATCCAAACAAGCAAGTGCTAATCCAAGTTTCATTGGCAAAACATGAAAAAAAAAAAAAAAGAAAAAGAAAAAATGTGTCTCTCTGTCTGGCTTTCATTTTGTGAATGGCTGAGTAAAACCCACTTAATAGTTTTTCCTGTCCCTCCTCCCTACTCTATTTAACTTGTTCTTAACTGAATTGGCCCAGAGCTTATATTACGTTCATTCAGGTGTTATTATTTGAGATACTGGGGAAAAGAACCAAGACAACACAAATGTTCATACTCTTTGCTATGGCTACACTTTTCTGAGATCTAAATGGTTTTCTTCCCAATGTGTTTTTTTTTAAGTTTCATTTTTCTATAGTCATTTTCTTTAGAAAATGTTAAAATACATAAAAGTATAAGGACATAAATGAAAACATCCAGGAAAACCATCACAGACAACATTTTGGTGTATAATGTTGCAAATGTTAGATAGACAGGCAGACAAGCAGATAGATAGATAGATAGATAGATAGATAGATAGATAGATAGATAGATAGATAGATAGATAGACAGACAGACAGACAGACAGATAGATTTCCTTGTTTTATAAACCTTTACTGCCAGGCACCATTTTAAGCACTAGTGATAAACTACACATACAAATGTCTTTGACCTCATGGAGCCCACAGTCTATTTATCTAATGAACAAAATATATAAGTAAATATATAGTATGACAGACAATAATAAATGTTAAGAAAAATAAAGCAGCAAATTGAAATATGGGAGATTGGGGTTAGGATAGGGTTTGCAATTTTAAGTAAGGATACCAGGGAAGTCCTCAATAGAAACT
Source organism: Galeopterus variegatus (assembly GCF_000696425.1). Classification (NCBI taxonomy): domain Eukaryota; kingdom Metazoa; phylum Chordata; class Mammalia; order Dermoptera; family Cynocephalidae; genus Galeopterus; species Galeopterus variegatus. The sequence goes on along the minus strand of NW_007728692.1, from coordinate 191,232 downwards.
AACATTTGAGTAAAAATCTAAGAAGATGAACAAATTGTGTGGATGCCTGGGAGAGAGCATTTCAGATTTCAAACAGAGGGAACTGCCAGTACAAAGGCCCTGAGCCAAAATAACCCCCTCCTGGCAGCACTGTGCTGAGCCCCACCATTAAAAGTCTTCTAGATCTTGAAGAATTTATATACATAAATAGCTAAAAGAAGGGCAGTATCTTGAACCATTACTATAGACCCCCTTAAAATAAATATTTAGGCAAATTATATAAGCAAAATAAGGGAGAACTTGCTTCAAATAGAGACTTCCTGTTCTACAATTTACCTTGTAGGTAGGTCTGTCTTTTAAAATCCACAATTACCCCAGTCCTTACTTTATTATAAAAACATGGACATTGAGAACATTTATATGCAGAATATATAAGTAAGACTGAAATAACTAAAATGTTCAGGCTGCAGTGGAAAAAATAAAGACTTAAAAGGTAGGTGTCTACTGTTGACAACTATCTGAAGGGCCACGGAGTGGAAGAAGCTTTGTCTAAATTCTCTGGGCTTTCACTGACAAAAAGTGGGTGGAAGGTTGAGGGAAGCAGCTCTGGCATCACTAAAAGGATGAACTTCTAACCTCTACATCTCTCAGGAGATGGAACACATTTTTTCCCAAAGGATTTAACTCCCTGACCCCAGAAGAGTTCAAGTCCAGGTGCCACAGATAGGTCCTGATGAGGATTCCTGCAGTATGTGAGAGGTAGCCCTTGATGTTACCTAAATTCATTTCCAACTCTGAATAAATTGCTTTTTAAAGACTCAAACTTGCATTGCATTATACCATTTTTATGCCTCCCTCTTAGAGCAAATGTATTTTTACTCTTACTGATTATGTCAGATTCTGTCATTCCACAAATATTTATTGAGTTATAGATCACTTAACAGCTACCAGACATGATTCCAGGCACATGAAATACATTAGTAAACAAAACAGATAGAACACCCTGACCTCAAGGAACTTAGGTTCTATGGAAATAAATAATAAACCATTTATTCATTCTAAATGAAATGAATTATATTTTTGAAAGATGGTAAGTGCTATGGTAAAAAGTAGAAGTAGAATGGGGTGAGGGGAATCTGAAGGCTGGAAGTGTAGTTTGCAAGTTAAAGGTCATGCAACCTTGCAAAGGGGAGATTTAAGCAAAGACTTGAAGGAGCTGAGGAAGTGAGCCATGTGTCCCCAGGAGAAGAAAGTTCTAGAAAGAGACAACAGCTAATCTCTAAGGTGAGAGTGTGCCTGGTATATTAGAAAAATAGCAAGGAGGCCACTGTGGTTGGAGCAGAGTGAGAGGAGAAGGGTGACAAAAACGGGGGAGAGGAGTACCTTGTAGATCATGGAGTGTTTTGTTAATCACTGGAAGAGCTTCTGCTCTGCCTGAAACAGGAAGCCACTGGAGGGTTTTGATCAGGATCCAATTTACATTATAAAAAGATCATGCTGACTATTGTATTGATAGTACACTCTAGGAAGACCAGGGTAGAAACATGACTACCTGCCAGATGGCTCCTGTAAAAACAGAAGCAAGAGACGGAGGGATAGCAGTAGAGGAGTAAGAAATGGTCTGGAACATTCTGAATGCAGAGCTGGCATAATATCCTGAGGGATATTTGAATGTCTTCCAACTTGCAAGCTTTTACTATGTGTCCATGATCCTCTTTCCTTTGTCTCCATTTGTGTGGTGACATTGGGTGTGTTTGAGAGATTGTCCAAGTATTATAGGGTCTTTGAGAAAACTGTAAATATTGTCATGGATGTTCCCAACTTGCATGCATTTTATCTATTAGTTTGACACTATATCAAGATATCTTATTGAATATCTAGCACTACCTTTAGAGATATGACATATATTTTGATTTAAGAAACTCAATTATCTGAGAAATTTGGGACGTCTCAAGTTCCAGAAATTTTCGTCAACAGATTGGTTAACAGAAAAGGTAGCAATCACATTCTCTTCTACTGCAAATTCCTCTGAAATATCAATTTAGTGTTTCAATTGAGTTATGTGTCAAAAAAAACCCCACATTGCATTCTTTTGACATAGACAAAAACTATATGTTAAGTTTATTTTTAAATGGTGATTAAGAACAGATAGACCATGTTTCAGTCTGAGAAAATATTGAGGCCACAATGTCGGTGAGGCAGGTTATGATTTAATTCTTACTTGCAGATTGAAGAATAGAAAAATCCAAAACAAGAATAATAATAATAACATCCTAAGGAGCGAGTGGAGGTTGGGAGAGAGAGAAAGAAAAGAGTCAAAGACGACTCTGATCTTCTTGGCCTGAGCCAAAGGATGGAATTGTCATGGACTGAAATGGAAAAGGTTATAGTCGGAGCTAATTTGGGGGAATAAGGTTGATATCAAGAGTCCAGTCATGAATATGTTGAGTTTGAATTTCAGACATCTAATATCTATTAACATCTAAATGCAGGTATGAGTAGGCACTTAATACTTGTATATGAGTCTGGAGTTCAGGAAATTGGTTTGGGCTGGAGACATAAATTTGGAAGTCCTCAACATACAGATGGACTGGATGAGTCCACCCGGGAAATGAGTTCCAGACAAATATCTCTATCCCTGGATTCATAACACAGGGCCCTAGAGAGGTTTGGGGTTTTTCGGTTTTGGTTTGTTTTGTTTACTCTATGGTTGCCTATGTCATTTTTCTCAACACATCACAAGCTTGAGATTTCTAAAATGCAGCCTACAATAAAGAGGTATTAGTCATCACTCCAAAGTTAGTCTCGGAGCTTTATAGTGAGGATTAATTTGAAATGAGATTAATATACATAAAAATATTAGTAATTGAAAGAAACAAAAAATTCTGGGAGAAAGTATAAAAGAAATGAAAACCACAAAAGAAACAATAACTAAATTCTTGAGTGCTCAGTATGTCATACCCTGTTCTAAATACTTTGGATGATTAAATCATTTAATGTGCCCCACCATCCTATGAATAAGTAAAATAGTGGTTCTTATGGCTGTATTTAAATAGTGACTTCATTTTTTTTTTTTCCTTTTTGTCTTTTTTCGTGTCCGGCAACGGACCGCAACCCTCAGTGTCGTGCCCGTACCGGACCGGGACCGGCAACGGGATCGCAACCCTCGGTGCTGCACCCACCCCTTGCTCAGCCAGTGAGCGGGAACTGGTCTGTATGTGGGATCCGAACCCTCGGCGGGAGCGCCGCTGCACTCACAAGCGGCGCACTGTAGCAGTGCACCACCAGGCCGGCCCGTGACTTCATTTTTTATGTTTATTTTATTTTCTTCCTTTTTTTCATAGAAAACAGAAAGAATATATTGTTTAGAACCAAGAATATTGACAGAAGCTTATAATTTGGATTAAAAAAAATTAACATTTTGGCATGGGTAACCAAGCCAAAATAAAAGATATCCTGTACACAGACAATGCCGAATAAAAGAATAAGGGAATCTTTTCACCTTTGGCAATAACAACTCACCCCACTGTGTTGTTATAAATACTTGCACTAGGAAAAACACTCTGCTGCATGCTTTCCCACAAGCCCACGTGCAATAGCTGAGGGGTGGGAAGTCCTTGACCCTCAGTACCAATAAGACCAATAAATGATAGTTTCTTTGTTGTCTCTGCCTTCACTCTTGTACTCTTTGTATCCCTCACCCTGGTTCTCTGAGCAGAACCCAATGGTAATGTTCAGAATTCTGCTTAGGAAACCAGCATTTAGGTATTGCATGGCAGGTATAATATTTTTAGCTACCACTGATATTATCCAGAATTCAGAACCAAAATATACTGGTGGAGCTAACTGCAACACAGTTAATCTCAAATATTTTGACAACATTCTTCTATGAGGTCCTTTGTGATCAAGGGACACAATTTTTCTTTTAAGAAGACTCCAACTAGGCTTTTTTGCTTTTGAAAAAGTGTGTGTGTGAAGCTCTGCATTTAAAAGTGCTGTGTTTCCCCAGGTAATTTACTCACTTACCCATTTCCATTTCTCAGTTCTGATTTTTCCTTCTCTTTGGAGGATACACACTTTTATGCTTAGATCCCCTTAAGAATCCTATTAGATTTGAGTATATTACTATACCTACAAGTTTGTGAAATGCCATTTTGCATGTTTCTAAGTTCGAGTGAAGAAGAAATTAACATTTAAAATGTGCGATCTGATCTTGCGGTCCTGATGGTTTATCACATTCATTTCCACAGCATCAAACCCACGGATATGGTTTAATGAACAGGGAATTGGATTAAGACTCAAGAAAACCTGGGTACTTTTCTTTTGAACTGAGATTCATGAAATATAATTACAGCTATGCAGAAATGGATTGGACTGGAATGTAAGGTAGAGAATTTCTCAGACTGAGAGGTGTTCAGCAATAGCTATGTAGAAGGGATTCATGCATCAAGAAGGGGTTTGACCTTTAAGGTCCCTTCCAATTCCTGGCATTTGTGACCCATTTTCAGGGCCGATCCAAACAATTAACCTCACTGTGCCTCACTTTTCTCACTGTAAAATAGCACTGACTCCTATCTACCTCACAGGTATATTATAAGGTTTATTGAGCTATTTATAAGGCATGTAGAGTACTTCACAGACAGGAGCAATGTAAACAGTAAAATTTATTATTATTTAAGGAGAAGGCATGGGAAGTTTTAAATACCCACTGGAAATAGCAGGGTTTCTTTTCTCCTCCATGTACTCTATGTGTGTGCAAATCAGCATTTTTTCGTGTCATATATCTCAGCACACAGAGTAGATAGGCAGCCAAAGCACGTGTTTAGAATTGGCCATTTGGACACTTTGGAAAGTTACCTCTATATGCAAACCCTAGCTCAAACTCATGTGAAATAAACAGGTTTCATTCTCTAAAGCACTTTTCAAACCAAAGGTCCATTTCCAATCACATTCATAGGGGTGCAGATGGGGAAAGAAGACCCTTAAAATATTATTTTACATCTTCATGTTTTGTTTTTTTTTATTGAGAAAGATTTAAACTTAGAGAAAAGTTGCAAGAAATGTACAGTAAACTCCTGTACACCCTCCCTCTAGATTCAGCAGGTGTTATCACGGGGCCACATTTGTTTTAAGGCTCTCTTAATTTTTCAATATAAAAACAACTACAGCAACAATAAAAATAATGGTAAGTAGTAGCACTGTTGAACCACTTGAAAGTAAGTTGCAGACTTCATGACCTTTTACCCATAAATACATTAGTGTATCACCTAAGAACAAGGACCTTCCTTGTTATAACCACACTACAATAATCAAATACAGGAAACTTAACAATGATACAATGCTGTTATCTAAATGTATATGAAAACACACACTATTCCAGTTTTGCTAATTGTCCCAAGGTCACTCACTGCATTTAATTGTTAAATGCCTTCGTTCTCCTTTAGTCCAGAACAGTTCAGCCTTCCTTTGCATTCATGACATTGACATTTTTGAGGAGTTCAGGTCAGTTTTATTACAGAATATACCTCGTTGGGTTTGTTCCATTGTCTCCTTATCCACATATGAATGTTAATGTCCCTCCATCTCAATGGGATAGGAAAACACATCACATTATCAGTTTTGCATGCACGGTGACCATTCTCTGCAACCAGAGTCCTGGCAGGAAGGGGTTGCTCCATCAGGGCTTCCATCTGAACACAGGAGGACGATTAGCAAAGCCAGGTGTGCCGAAATCAATTTCCTTTCCGTGAAGTAATTATTTGTTTAGCAAATATTTTTTAACTATTCATTACCATGAAATGTAAATGATCAATGAATCGCTGCAAAATGCAAATATAAGGGAAAGCTTTCTCCAAATTTTGTCTCTTATGACTTTTGAATTGTAAATTCTACATCATTTGCTAATAGAGGAAGAAAGGATTTTCTTAAGCAAACAATTGCTTTAGGAAGAGAAATGTAAACCTCACAGTTCCTTGTTCCTTGTCCTTCCCACAATTTGGGTCTGTAATCTTTAAATCTGCAGATCCTTCTCCTTTCTGAAACTGATTTACCTACATACAGGCAAGATGAGAAAGTGAGGCTTAGTAGTGAAGTTTTTTGTAAAGAGAAATGTATTCCAATTAGGAACTGATCTTTTATACTAAGTTGTTCTTTTTCCTCTATCGGTATTAAAATAAACATTTCTTATGAAATAATTGTGAAAGTGGATGGTCACTATATTTGAGGTGAGGAGTATGTCTAATGCTTTATACTGGTCCAGAGTTTTCTATCTCTGTTTTCTTATGCAGTTATTTGTTTATATAGTTAGTTAGCCTGTAAGATAGTTAGATAGTCAGTCAGTCATTCAGTCAGTTGATCTGAAATCCAAAAGTCAGGAGGGGCCACTGATTACATGGAAAGAGCCCTAGATTTGATGTCAGAAGGTGAACTTGGCTTTAAGCCCTGGATCTGCCACTTGTAAGCTGCATGACCTTGAGCAAGATACTGGAGTACAGAAGCCTCACCTCATAATCTATAAAATTAAGTAGTAGTTGAGGCTCCATCTACCCCAAGAGAGTCACAGGGTAAAATCCTCCCGTGGGCTGGGAGATCCTTAAAGCAGGATGCTTTCCTCTTGCACCTCCAGGGCTTAGCATGGGGCTTGGAATCTGATGAGCACCCAGGAAGTGTTTTCCCATAAAAATGAATGAATGAAGTGAGAAAGTGTATGTCAACCTTAAATTCCATAATCTTGTATAAGTCATTGCCATAGGAAGAAGCCCTTCATGACTGACATTTCATTCAGCCAAGAACAAGAGCAGTTTATTGCAGCATATAAAATGCACTTTTAAAATGTTTTTCCCAATTTAATTTAAAGGCCACATTGAGCTCTCCCTTGTGGTCATGTGAAGGAAATGGTTAACGGACATCTGTGGTCAGCACCCAAGGACGTGTTCACTTGGTGAACTCACATACGAGTTAACAACCAAGAAATATCAAGGATTGCAAACAAACCTTCAGAACGTTTGAAGTTGTGAGAACACTTTCTTGGGATGTTCCCACAGATGTCCATTAACCATTTCCTTCAGTCGTGCTCAAGAAAGAAAGAAAACATGTGTGATTGCAAAGAAGGAGGGTGAAAGGAGAGAACAGGAGACTTAGGCATCCTAGGGAAAAGAGAGGAAGATGAGTCCCTGATTCTATTTTTTCCCCTATCTCATCAAGCGATCCTAAGCTATATCTGTTCCCTCAGCACCAACACTTGTATTTATAAGGCAGAATGGTGAAATGGGAAGATAGAGCTTGGATTCACAAATGAGAATTTTAATCTATCCCTCCTCTTATCTATCTCCGTAACCCTCAGTAAGTTAGTTAATTGCTCTGGACCTTGGTTTCCTCATCTGAAATAATAAAGATAATAATGTTTTCTTCATAGGATAATTGTGAGGATTAGCAAATATTACAGAAGAAATAGATGAATCCATGTGCTCAATTTTCTTCCCTTTTTAGTGCTCATCAGTGGCTCAGGACAAGTGAGTCCAGAATTAAAAAGACAAACAGCTCATTATCAGTACTGAAGAGCCTTCAATCACATTAACTTATTTGAAGAGGAACAAGGGTCCAGGAAGGCTGTTATCTAACAATTTCAATTTTTGTATAAACAAAAGAATAAGGAGCACTAAATCTTGATATGCTTCCACAACAATCCCCCCACTCCCTTCTCCTGTCCACTTGTCTCTGTAGAGCAGTATCATTATAAACTTGCAGCGGATTAGAATCAAACATATCTAAAGTGTTAGAGAATACTTTCTTCGTTTGAGCTACAAAAATGTGGCTTCCAGGAAAAAATAACTAAATAAACAAAAATGAAAAAGAAATACATCCAGTCCAGAGGTAGCTGGAATCCATGCTATATCTTGCACAGTACATACTACAATTTCCATCTGAATACTCATAATGCTTAATATTCCCTATTGATTACTTGAAGCTGACAAATCCTGAAGGCACAGAACTGCATTATAATAATAATAATAATATAAAGGCAATTTTCCACTGTAATCGGAGTCCTTGAGTGACAGCCAACATCATGCTGTTTAGCAAACACCAATTAATGTTAGGGGAGTGAGATGGAAGATTTATATAGCTGTTTGCCTTGCCTTAGTGAAGCGCTTCTCTTAGAGAAGGGTGCAGCTCAGGAAATCCCTATCCATGGTGAACCAAACATTCTCTGTCAAGTTAGTCAGCTGTGTGTACACTTTGCTACAATTACCAGTGTTGCATTTTAAAAGAATTTTGTTTCTGCTTTTATTATTATAATCCCTAAAAATGTCGTGGTGTTTTTTAAATAAAGTAAGAATTTTCCAATTCAACATTCAAACATATTACCAAGCAAATATAGTGAGCCATTTACAAATAGTTTACATGGCAGGAACTAAGAGATTATGTAAAGCAGCCCAACTAATTAGCTGGTAAATAGTATGTTACATATAAACCCTTGAAGACATGCTTACTGAAGTTTACAGTCCCCAAAACTCCTAGTTTTCTATTGGCTTTTTAAGTGAGCATTTGTTATGTATTTCACTGAGCACCTTTGGAAACTTGAAGCAACTTTCTGTTTACAAAAGTTTTACAGTTGCAGACTTGATTTGTTAAAGATTTGAGGTACTGGCTGAAAGCTGAAGAGGGAAATTGCATTCTAAATAAATTCAAAACGCACTTGGGAAAATTGTACTTCTGAGCCACACATACCCACAAAGAGAAAATATCAGTATAATCCACAACAGAAAGAGAAATGACAAATGGCAAGTCAATAGTGTAACCTTTAGGTAGGTGGCTGCTTGATACATTTTTGGAGTGATATGAGTTTGGCTGTAAATGGCAATAAACACTACTCTTTTGATAAAAAAAAAAAAAAGTCTCTGTTGCATGATTGGATGTTATTTCCTAGGTCTAATTCGTCTGCAAGAGCTCATCAAAGCTCCCTCCAGATATAACATTAAAATCAAAATCCGCCAGCTACCCTCTGGGAATAAAGACGCCAAGCCTTTACTCAAGGAGATGAAGAAAGGCAAGGAGTTCTATGTGATATTTGATTGTTCGCATGAAACAGCTGCTGAAATCCTTAAGCAGGTAAGAGGGCTAGGGAGGAAGTGGAAGTGTGGGGGAAATGTTATTTTCTCTTTCTCAAAAATGCCATATGGTTTTCACTTAGAGCATCATGATAAAATGCAGCAGTCCAGTTTAGGCCAAAGATTACAATATTCAGATCCCTTTTAAAGAGTAAAAGGGCCCAGAGAGTTTACGTAGCTTCACTGATGTTTAGTTGTAGACATGTGTTTCTATGTATGTGTTGGGTGGTGTGTGGATCCTGTCAGCAGAAGATGAGAGAAGAAGGGTAGCATTTCAAGGTGATTAAATATCTCTTTTTAAATGTCTTTTGAAAAGACTGAGCCAGATATCATTTATGTAATGCCCTACTCGTCCTGAATTCAGTTTCCTCATAGCCAGGCCTCTTTTTTCAAACATGCAGGATTCCAAGCACAGTAAAAAAGGGGTATAGGGGCAGTCACAGAAAAGATGATTTTCTCTTCTGATGTGTTATAGTCAATGAGCTGCTATGCATTACTCTCCAAAGATAATGTGGGTGGAAACACTTGGTAAATTGTGAAATCTTATATGAATACAAGGTGTGAGTATTATTCAGAATAATAACAACAAGAACAATGGAATAATACTTTTTGAGCATTTGGTCTTATGCTTAAGAAAGAAAATTCAAAATTAGAAAAAAGTAAAGCATAGACTAGTGGTTCTCACCCCCGGGTTGTTTTGCCCCCTCTGGGACTTGGGAAAATTCCTAAAGACATTTTTGGTTGTCATATCTAGAATGGGGCACTCTACTGGCAACTAGTTGGTAGTGGCCAGGGATACAGCTCAACATCTTATAATACACATCTGGAAAGGCCAGCTAAATGTTTAAAATGGAAGCACTGAATGATCAGGGGGTGAACTTGGGGAAAGCCAGAAAAAATAGCCAGGTTATATTCATGTGGCCTACAGGGTATCACCTTATATTTAAGTGGTTATTGGGGAATAAGAGAATGTTCTTATCTAAAATAACACAAGCTGTTATTGCTCTTTACTTTAAAAGGTCTGGGGTTGCAATGTTGTTGATTGGTAATGGGCAGTGGTTTCATAAATAGACCAGCCCCTCCACACAAAGGCAGAACTTAGATCCTTGAATCACTGGGAAGAGCTCTTTTTGAAGAGTTATGTGGCCTGACTCTCTGGTGCTCCATCTCGTTCTTGCAGAATATCTCTCTGCAACCACTGAGTTCAGAATTAAGTTTTTAATTGCACTGAAAAGTAGATAATCAAAAAAGTCGACCAGATGTCTTTATTATCCACTGGATGATTACACTAAAAAAAAAAAACCTATTTAAAGTCACAGAACATATTTAAAATTGCAGTTGAAAGGAATCACAGATACTACCATATTTAATCCTCTTATTCTGCAAGAGGTAAAATGACTTTGCCAGAGTCACACATCCAGTGCTTTCTCCACCTTGAAATTCTTCCTCTCCAGTTAGGCAGAAGAGTATACATTACTTACTTCTAGACTATAGTTGCATCAATAAATCGTTAGATATTATAATTATCTATCAGTAAAGAAAGTGAGCATGTTGCATCAATATCAACAACTAAAGAACATTAAAGGTAAATAAATACAATCAGCACCCCTTTATCTTAAAGCTTCATTCGAGAATTTTAACACAGTTCATTTAAGTGTGTTAATGGAGTATGGATCAGAACTGAGAAAAACACCCAGATTTTATGTGTAGCCTTCAAAATGCAAAGAAGCATCCTTTCCCAGGAGTCTTATAACAGAGGCTGGTAACTTCTGTGACATTTAAGAGAGTGCTTTGCTGATGAGACTTCTCATTGTTGCATACCCATCTGGGTCATATAACTGGCCACGGGATGTCTTAATGAGGCTTCATTTAGGCCTCTAGAGGTTATTGTGCTTGAAAATTTATATGGAGACCTCAGGACTTTCTATTGTGGTCAAAATGAGACCCAAACACTCTGTATGATTTCGTTTAACTTGCTCCGGTAGCCCTAAGCAACAACCTATAGAGACAAAGAAAGACACCTTGCCTGCAGAGTGTCTGCCAAGAGATTCCCTAGAGAGGCTGAGAATTCAGGAGTTCTGAGCCCTGATTCTGGCCACCACTCAATCAATCTTCCTGCCTGAGGAAAGGAAAGGAAGGAAGGAGACATACCTCTTCTACTGAGGGACCTACCAGGTGTTGGCAGTCATTCATAATCATGTCATGTAATCTCAAACAACCCCCTGAGGTTGAGGAAACTGACGCTCAGATAGGTTAAGTGCCCCATCCAAGGTCATTCTCTGAGTAGCTGGGCTGCCATGTGGTCTAATCTCAGAGCCTGTGTGCTCATGTCCCTGTGAAGAGCCCCCAATCAGAACGGACAACCATTCTGAAGGAGACTCCCAGAAATGTCTGGGAAAAACAAAACCACTTGCTGCTAGTCTCCTTTAGGTGAGATTAGTATTAATAGCTTTTACTTTTTTCTGTGACTTAAATCACTGCTGAGAACATTCTCTCTGCCTGGTGAACTTGGCTTTCTCCTCATGTACATCTCCCATCATTGCCCTATACTTCTCTGCACCTTCATCTTATTTTTCCACTTTTTAATGATTCTTAAGGGAAAAAAAAGAAATCAAAGGCACTTTGAAGAACATATTTGACATTTATCTAAAAGTAAAAAGTGGGGTAAAGTCTATAGTTATTCTTGGGCATGCTAATCACTCTAGCAATGTAATTATTTCTATTCATATTGAACAAGTACTATATGATGAGAATCTGAAAAGTTATTTCCCCCAAATTAGTTTGAAATTCAAATGTCAAGACTTGATTAGGCTACAGAGAAGCAGAGTTTTCATATGAACAAACTGTTTTCATGAGTTTCCACAGTCAGTCGGAGAGTTTCCCCAACAAGCAACAGGTTACATGGTGTGCTCTTCTCTCCTTATCCACCCACCACCTCCCAGCAGGTGTCCTGATGCTTTGAGAGGATGCTGGCTTCTCCTTAACCCATCTCCAATAGGGAAACCATGACTCCTCTTCACTCCCATTGCCCCAAGCCCCACTATCTCCCTCTGACTCTTCACTGCCTACTACACACACACCCCTTCATGCTGAGTGTGATTCTGCTGAGGGAGTAGCTGATGGGAGATGAATTGAAAAAATAAATCAAAGGACAGAAAGTTTCTATGCATGGAACTCCCAAGCTGTGCCTAGCATGGTGCTGTGTGTTAAGCAGCCATCTTATTTAATCAACACAATAGCCCTTGATATAATTGGTGTTATTCCTCTTTTGCAATTGAAAATTGAAGCTGAGATAATCATCATGGCATCTATGTACTGAGCATATTCTTCATACACCCACAGGACCTGACCCTGCTTCTCTCTCCAACCTTCTTGCTGGCCTCTGGTTTCCAATGCTCCATTTCAAGACATCCTGCCTGGTTATGTGGCATGTCCTCCTTTTCCCATGTCATAGCCTTTGCACTTGTCATTGCCAAAGCCTAGAACATTCTACCCCAAAGTCAGCCTCACCTAAGTCTTCATAATTATCTTTTAAAAAGTAAAAGAGAAGGAGCTCCTTCTCATTCCCTATGTCTCTGCACTCTATTTAGTTTGCTCTGTAACTACAATAAAATCTGTAATTAATTAATATGTTTACTTATGGGTTATCCATACCCCTTACTATACTGTGAGCTCCAAGAGGACAGAGCCTTGTTATCTTGTTCCCCCAAGTCTTGAGCACCTACTATATTATTTGACACATGATGAGTGTTCAGTACAGCTCTATTGAATGATTACATAAACTGAGTGAATGAATGAGCCAAGAACTGTTACATGCTTTCCATAAGTAAAATCCAGAATCCCCTTTCTTCTCTCCTACTCAGTATGCTATGCTCTCAACTCAGCGACACACATGTGGGCAAGTACGTCAGTTTTCTCAAAAGGGAGACTTTGGGGCCGGCCCGGTGGCACACTGCTACAGTGCGCCACTTAGGAGCGCAGTGGCGCTCCCGCCAAGGGTTCGGATCCCACATACAGACCAGCGGCTCACTGGCTGAACGAGGTGCGGGCGCAACACCGAGGGTTGCGATCCCATTGCCGGTCCTGGTCCGGTACGGGCGCGACACTGAGGGTTGTGATCCATTGCCGGACACGAAAAAAGACAAAAAAAAAAAAAAAGGAAGACTTTGTTCAACCCTGACATCCTATATTATCAAGAAAATGCAGTGATTCCACTTCCTTAAAATAAATTTGGCTCTTTGGAGAACTGCATAGGTGCTTTTAAATCCTATAGTAGGACTGAGCAAGCTAGCGACTACTTCAAGCATAATAGCCTGAATTCTAGTGCTTCTCTGAAGGAGAGTGAGGGGCCCCTGAGATGCTCTTTCCAGCGGGGAAGCTACATGAGGCTGGGAAAATGTCCTGAGCTGGACAGTGACCACTGTGTACGCATGAACACTTTGTTTCTGTCCCAGAAAACCTGTTCCCTCTTTTACATGAACAAGGCAGAGGAGGGCTTTTTTTCCCACAGCATTTGTGTCAGCTATAATTGAACCATTAGTCTCCATAAAACATTTAGTCTCAAAATATTTTGTAGAATTATATTGTATTTTCCCCTGTCAACATTTGTATGCTCTTGCTTTTTCTTTTTTATTTTATTTTTTTTCCTTTTTTCCCCCCTCCCATTTCTTCTATTTCAATTAACATAAAAACAAGGCCAGGGAGAAAATGTATTTTCTAATGCCTGGTTTCCCTCTGCTAGGAAGTGTCATACAATGCTGATTAATCAAATAATTTGTGTATCAATTCTTTCCTCATCTATGTTGTGTCCAATGGCTGGAGTGAGGGCAAACAGAGGTGGTTAGGTAGGTTTCATTCCATGTCTACACAAGACAGACGCAACCATCAGTCCTCATCTCTCAGGATAGAAAATAACAAGTCAAGCATTCTATGCTAAGAGGTTGTAAGCCTGCATTTGGAAATGGCACCCACTAAGTCAGATCTTCAATTCCATCATTTTTAATCATAAAAGATGTAGAACAGGCCAGAGATCTTAGGGGTTACTTTTTATTAAATATTTACTGTATGCCAGACACTGTGCTAAACAGGTCAAATGCATCACTCGTTTATTTTTTATGAGAAAATTCTCTATACAAGAAACTTACAGAGCTCAAAGAGATTCTGTAACTTACTAAAGTTCACAAAGCCAGCAAGTGGCAGGGCTGAGATTTGAAACTTATTTCAGGATTTAGAAGGGAAAGAAAGTATTCTATTTTGCTACTATTATGTACAAGATGTTAATTGATTCTCATAGTAATGAAACAGGGAACACATTTTAGTCAAGCCTTGCACTGCTTGAATGAAGTTGTTTCGTTTTATTTTCAAACATCCAATTATTTGTAGCTTTACATAATTCTTCAAGGAATGCTAGTTATGTCAAACGTCCCATGGCCACGTAGAGAATGTGGTAGGGATACGGTAGAGAAATTCAGTCTTTCATTCAGTCCTTATTTGTTGAGCACTGACTGAAGGTGATAGAAAAACAACAGCAAAAACAACAACAAAAACCCAAGTTTCTGCCCCGTTAGGGCAAAAAAGAGACCTTGAAAATGAATGTCATAAAAGTACAGCTATCCAATGCCTACAAACTGGCTTAAGACCATGAAGTTACTTTCTAAAGCAGTAAAGGACTATGACTAGAATCTTAGACTGAAAGTTAGGAGACCCAGTTGAAATTCTGCTCTGTCCCTAATACAATAAAATAACTATGATTTATTTGGTACTTACTCCATGCCAGAATATGCTATGTTTGACTGTAGTTTTTTTTAGATATGCTCAAAATACCTCATGCCCTGGAGTTGCAGACCAGGGTCTGACACTTCCTTCACCCCAGTAGCTCATGTCCACTAAATATGCTACTTTGAGCAAGTCTGTTGATTCTACTCCAACTCAGTCACCTCATTGTAAATAGGACTATTGAATTCAAAACTTGCTAAGATTCCCTTCAGCTCCGAGCTTCTATGCATACACATGATCAATAATCCTCTAACTAGAGTCTAGACATAAAGAACTTGCACATTACCTTGTACTTAGTAAGCTCTCAAAGATATGGGGAATTAATTAAGCAATTCACTCTTTTTTAAAGGTCCTTGAGCCCTTTGATAGTCTTTGAAACTTGAAATTAATAAGTTTATCATTTTGGATAAATACTGATGATGTAATAATGATGAATCTCAATTTATACTAACTGGATGATGATTAGTAGTACCCTGTATAATTGTTTTGGCAGTTCATTCTCATCCTGATTGTTTCTCTCCAGCTGATATTGAAATCTATTTACATTCCCTGAGCACATAATTGGTTTTAGTTGTAAGGAGTGATTCATAGATATGGGTATGTTATTAAATACATACAAAAAATTAATTGACCTCTTTGGATAACCAACTATTTACTGAAGGTGTGTGCAATTTACCCATGTCTTAGTGTCCAGGATACCCATTTGAGGATTTTCAAAGCTTCCAAAAAGTAGATTTAGAAAAGGACTTAGATTTGCTTCAACTTGAATTGGGAAGAAATGAAAATAATAAGTGCCTCAGAAATGCTCTCATTCTTAATTCCAGTGACATCAAAATTTGACTATAACAGGAGATAAGAAAAATTATCCTTGCAATGGAAGCAGACACTTTAGAAGGAATCATGAAAAGAATTTAGGGATTGCATAGCGAGGCACATCTTAAGCCTGTAGTAGGATCAGTAAAATCCAGCTTTATTGAAAATTTGAACCTACAGGCCTATAGAAAAGGGTCTACAGTGTGCATCAGATTCTCTAAAGGAAGCTGCAGACTAAATCCCTTTGTGAGGTTAACCACATCTGCTTCTTCAACCTTTCATATATGCAAAGTTTTACCTAAAGGACCCTTCCTCCCTACTTTTCCCATGACTGTTAACAAAATCCTCTCTGTAGTAAGGGTAATTCAGTGAGATGCAAATTTCACTATTTACTCAGCTAACATTTTTTGGGTGCCTTCTATGTGCCAAAGACTGTTCCAGGACTAAAGGGGAATAAAATACCATTAAAAACTCCAGTGTATTGGATGATGTAATCATTTACAGAGGACCTGGTGATTAGTTATTTTACACTTCTGTATAAAGGGAATGTATTAGTACTTATATCACATCATTTTGAGAAAAGTTAAATGGGAGAATGCATTCAATTTAAGGCATTAAGCCCAGCACTCATGTATAAAATAATCCACATGTTAGAGACTATCATCATCATTATTGGTGGTATCATGTCTAGGCAAAAGTACAAGAGTGGAGCAGGCTTCCCCATCCCAACTCTATCGTGCATCACTCTCTGTGCTCTGTCACAACAGTGGTTCCCAGACTTCCTGACCTACCAAGTCTTCTTAAGATCTCACCTGATGTTATGAAATCTCTATGCCAGACTTAACACCTTGCATATTCCTCATCACCCTTTCCCCAACCAGCCAGTTTCTCCTCCTCTGATCCCTCTCTTGGTGACTAGAAACATCACGCAATTACTCAAGTCAGAAACCTAGATATCCACTGACACCCCTTCCCACCACCTTTCCCATTTATTAGGTACCAAATGTTCAACATTCTACCCTCTGAATAAGTTTTGGATTCAATCTTCTTTTCTCCATCTATCTCATCATCTTCCTTCTATACTAATACGATTGATTTCTCTGCCACAGTCCTCTTCCTCTTTGTTCCCCTGTCCAGACTCCATGTAGTCTGAAAAACTGTTCACTCTAAAATATCTGACTTTATTCCTCCCTTGCTTGAAATTCCTGAGTCCCACCCCCCATCCCAGGCATTGCATTGAGAATAAAGGACATGTTGCTTCGCATGCTACCCAGAGCCCTCCACATCTTGTACCCTCTGCCATCATTGCATCTAGTACACAAAAGTATCTAGCCAAAAAAAAATATCTGTGACAAAGTTTTACAAACTATTCTTTCTTAATTCATAGATTACAATTCTTCCCAAATGTCATCAAGGGGATTCAAAGTCACAAGAAAAGTTTGATCTAATTAATTCAAACATCTAAAGAGATGTCGAAATAGACAGTCAATGTAGGTCTAAATTCCCACAGTAGGAGAACAGTGAGCACGGTGCTTCATAGGACCTGGAGTATCCTCCAAAGAACCTTGTACAGCTGGGTCCAACTCTCTGGACAGGAGGCTCCTTCAAAGTAGGGGGGCAACTTAACAAGCTCACTTGGCTGGAAGGATGCATCCTACTTATCATAAAGCTCCACCTTCCATGGTTCTTACTTTGCTCTCACCGAAAAACAATCTGCTTTTATTTGGGTTCTCAAAGTTCAGAGGAACTTTGTGCAAATTATTGGTTTTCCTGCACCTACACCTCCTATTATCAATTAACAAATTAATATATTTCCAAGAGCCCAGGACTGAAATCAAATTTGGGGTCAAATACTGTAACTGTGGCTTATCTTTCAAATCTATGAATTGAGGATGGCACGTCTTCTCCAATTGTATGTGAAGAACGTGTTACTGTAGTGGGCATGTTGTAGAACTCAGCAGATAGTAGCTGTAAGGGTTATTGTTGTGCCTTAAAAACATGAGCTTCGGGCCGGCCCGGTGGCACACTGGAGAGTGCGCCGCTTGGGAGCACAGCGGCGCTCCCGCCGAGGGTTCGGATCCCATATGGAGACTGGTTCCCGCTCACTGGCTGAGCGCAGTGCGGGCGCAACATCAAGGGTTGCGATCCTGTTGCCGGTCCCCGGTACGGGCGTGACACCGAGGGTTGTGATCCCGTTACCGGTCAGTAAAAAAGGACAAAAAGTAAAAAAGAAAATGAGCTTAATTCATATAAATTAGTGGTTCTCAGCCCTGGCTGTAAGAAGTATTACCTGGAAAGATTTTAATAAATATTAATGTCTAAGAACATACCCAGATCAAATAAACCAGAATATTTAGGAATGGGGTTCAGTCACTGGTATTTTTTAAAAGTTTCTCAGTGATTCTAATACACTGAGGAAAAACTGGTATAAATAGTTATTTTCTAAGCTTGATCATTTTCAGATAAATTGACAAAGTAAAGTTTTTGAAAAAGCCAAAGATCGGGCTGCAGACTCATGATGACTTTAGTGGGCTATAGATACTTATGAGGCCAGCAAGACCACCATTTAATGGCTGTACCCCTATCTCTCCTCCAAAAGGTTACCTTCAGGGAAATTTGAGGTATAGCTTTTATTACTGCCTTTATGAAAGAAGGTTATTGCAAAAAGATTATAATGTATTAAACATATTCTCTGTTAACTCGTCAGCTTCTAGATTTTGTGTGATACTTTCCTGTTAAAACCTTTTTTCCTCTGTATTTTTTCTTATACATCATTTTTCTACCAGTTTCCCCCAGATGTTGCAGAGTTTACTTTTTAGGTTCATGTAATCCTGCAAAACTCCACTCTCTCCTATTTTCCAGATTGTCTATTTCATTCTGCCATGGGAAATCTTTTCTTCCTGTTCTGATCTCAACAGTCTGTTCTGCTTAAAAAGCATAAGCGTCTATTAATGCACCTGGGTGAGCAATCTGGCTCTACTAGTGTGATTATCTTCTGAAACTAAACTTAACCCCATTGGTTTCCATTCCATTTATTAGTATCTATTTGTATCAGTTTCCCTTCTCCCCCGACCCTACTTCTGGAGAAAGAAGCTTGTAAAGGAGTTAAGACTAAGAGACTCTCCCAAATAGTACAGCTATTCTATTCACCAACTCTTTGTGGAATATTCTTTGCTTTTCTTTGGTTTAACTTGGAGGCAGGAGGAAAGTGGCTAGGTTTGTAATACATTTCGCTGTCATTTTTGTATATGTAAGTTATAATCATACAATGTGGCATGAGTGTTTTGATTTTTTTTTTCAACAATAAAGACTGTTCTAAAGGCCTCCTTATCCTTGTTTGTTCTGCTGATGATCAACATTAAAAATTGTGTGGCCAAAGAAGCATCCTGTTCAGAGGATAGTGTAGTTGCCGCCTATCACAGATGGCAAATGAAAAACGGCAACACCCTGGAGCTCAAACCTTCATCTTAAAATTGCTGTTCTAACACTTGATAGTTCCTTTTTTTTTTTTGTCTTTTTTCGTGTCCGGCAATGGATCGCAACCCTCAGTGTCACGCCCATACCGGACCGGGACCGGCAATGGGATCGCAACCCTCGGTGTCGCACCCGCACCTCGCTCAGCCAGTGAGCGGGAACCGGTCTGTATGTGGGATCCGAACCCTCGGCAGGAGCGCCGCCGCGCTTCCCAAGCGGCACACTGTAGCAGTGCGCCACCAGGCCGGCCCACTTGATAGTATTCAATTAGTTTCCTGAAGATTTCTATGCTAAAAAAAAAAACTTCTCTGTATCTTGAGGTAAAACCATTATTTTAGCCACACTGCATGTCACACATTTGGAAGTTATTCATTTGAAATTATTGACTAGAGACTATGTTTGATGACTTAGAATTTATCCTGATATTGAGATGGCTATAAAAGGAGCAGTATACTTCAGGTTAGTCAATATCACCTTCCAAGACACCTATTTTTCAATGGAAAGTAGTAATAAAAACCCATATAAATATTACAAGAACACTTCAACATTACTCAGGAGCACTCCAGATTCCATTTGAAGTTTCTCCTCCCACGATAGCATCATAAAGCCAATTATTTGTAACATATGGGTTGCCCTTAGTGATGGATACTGAGAATTTGTGGAGAGGAATTTTGTTTGTTGTTGCTGTCTCCGTGGCATTGCATGGTCTTCTGGGAAATGGTCAGGCTGAAATATGGTACAGGCTTCTTGAGATACCTGGACATGTTGCAGGAAGACTGTGATCTAAAGATTTTCCAGGTATCTTATAGAATGACTCTGTCACCAACCACAAGCATTACACTCCACAAACTATGTCTTGCTTATCTTCACCTAAACCTCCATGAGGACTTGCAAGTCAAACTAAAATATAGTCTTGGTGCTACTCAGGCTGTACTTGATAACTTCACACATCAAAATCCAAGATACCCTCTTTGGTAAGGAAAACAGGGCTAGACCAAAGAGGGTCAATGATGCTGTGAAGAAGGTCATGATGGTTCTGTCACAAAAACTTCGGGAAGCAGCTGGACCAATGTGGAATCACCATTGTTATAAATGAGCAATAATTATATCTGAGGACATATTGTCCTTTAAAGAGCCAACAGGCATTGAGTTTTTTTTCTGCTTTCCAATGATCCATTTAAACTACAAATTAAAGAAAGCAGTAATTATTTTGTAGCCACTGAAACATCAAAAGAGTCACATGGCATTTCTATGCTCAGTAGCGGATTACAGAGAAAGCCTTAAAATATTTTGGTTTCTAGATATGTATATAGATAACATGGAAGATTATTTCATCTAATAGAATGGAATGTCGAAAGTACGCAGGACTTTAAGTCTTCTGGTATTGGTCTCTTTTGAGTTCTTATAATTTATTCGGCAGTGATATAGAGTATGATTATAAATGATGATCACTGGATCACTGGAGTTGGGGGGGAAAAAAAGAACTGTTTTGTTGGATGCCCTCTTTTTTTTTGTTTTTTTTTTTGTTTTTTTTCGTGTCCAGCAACGGATCGCAACCCTCAGTGTCGTGCCCGGACCGGACCGGGACCGGCAACGGGATCGCAACCCTTGGTGTTGCTCCCACACCTCGCTCAGCCAGTGAGCGGGAACCGGTCTGTATGTGGGATCCGAACCCTCGGCGGGAGCGCCACCGCACTTCCCAAGCGGAGCCCTGTAGCAGTGCGCCACCGGGCCGGCCCATGGATGCCCTCTTTTTCATTACTCTAACCTAGCCCAGCTTCATCAGATCTGAAGATTTCACCTCTCCTTATAGGAAAAATTATTCAGCTCATTCCAACCATGATTATTTATTTATTAGTAATATCTTTATTCTACAAAGAATAGGAGCAACCTAGAAAGATACATTTGAAACAAAATGATTGTTTTTTCAGAAAAGAATTGGCACAAATCAAGAAAAACATAAAGCTGGATGACATTAGCACACATAGAATATATACCCTCTGTTCCTGACTGGTTGTTAGTAGAGGACCCACAATTTTACTTTATTTTTTATTTATTTATTTTTTTAGAGGTCAAAATGGTTTTACTTTTTAAAAAAAATTATTAAATTTATTTATTTATTAGTACTATTATTTTTTTACATTCTAAGATGTTGCAGAGCAGTGGAGCAAGGGGGAGAGGGTGGGAGAAGGAGGAAGGGGGTGTGTGGTCGAGGCCCATGGCACCCCTTACATTCCTGCAGGGGATACCAGGGGGCTTCTACCGGTGGCTTGGTCATTGCTGGCTGGAGGCAGTTATCAGGGGGGTGTGGCTGAAACCCTTGGCCCCACACTACCCCAGCTCAGGAGCCAAGGATGTTTCTGGTGGTGGCTCCATGGTCATCACTGGGCTGGTTGCAGATGTCAGGGGGAGTGTCCAAGGCCCGAGGCCTCACATTGCTCAGCTTGGGAGCCCGGGAGCCCGGGGCATTTCCTGCAGGGCTTGGTGGTCATCACTGGGCTGGTTGTGGATGCTGAGGGGGCATGGCTGAGGCCCTTGGTGCCCCCACTGCCCCAGCCCAGGAGCCCAGGGTGCTTCCTGCAGTGGCTCGGTGGTCATCACCAGTGGGCTGGGTGTGGTTGTCAGGGAGCGTCACTGAGGCCCACAGCCCTCCCCCATCTCTGGTTTGGGAGCCCAGGGGGCTTCTATTCATTCTAGGTTTTATAGGTGTTCTTTGGTGGTGTTAGACATTTACTAGTTAATATCAAACTTTGTCTCTGATCTGTGAGTATTTTATTTTTTCTTTCAATTCTGTGTTGGATTATTTGTTGTTTCCACCACTTAAACTCTGCACTGGAATTAATTTGTTGTCCTTTGCTTACTTCTAAAATAGGGGAAATTCCTATGGGGACCAGCACTTCAGGTTGAGCTAAATTAGTGCTTTGCTGTTGATTCCCTGGGGAAGGCTTTTTGTGCAGCTCAGGTTTTAATGTTTGACTTTATAGGAATTTTGGGGTCCTGTGAGATCTGGTACACCTGGATTGTGTGGAAACTCTGGCCTGGGCCTAAGACTTTTCAGCAAACTGCTCCCCCTGCAGTTTTATATTCCTGATCAGTCTCCACTGAGTGGTCCTGCACTGATTGAAGGGCAGATCAACTGTCCATGCTGTGCCCCAGTGTTCCCCCAGTGGGCCCGTCTCCCCCATCCGCCCCACTCCAAACACTTCCCACAGGGAGGCCATGTGCTGGTCCTTTGCAATGACTCACCAGCCTCTGAGTGGCTCCTTTTTTCAGTTGTTGTGGTTCCTCCCTTCTATATGGGTCCACAGGAACCCTGTTAGTGGTCTTGCTGGCCTGGGGGCCACCAAGGCCCTCTTCTCCCCTGCCTCCTCCAAACAACTTCATATGAAGGGCACAGCTGTGGCTTTTGCCAGCTCCTAATCCATGTGCTCAGCAGCTATAGCCTGGAAGTAGCCAGGACTCAAAATGGTGGGAGCAGGCTTTTCTTTCATCATGGCTTCTCCTGCCTTCATGACCTCTATAGGTCTCTCTTCCTCTTCCCCTGAGCTCTACTGGTCCTAGCTGGGCTGTCCTTGCTTTTTAATAGTTGTAAATTGGATGATTTGTGGGAAAGAGTGACACTGGGGACCATCTATTCTACCATCTTGACTGGAAGTCTCAGGACCCACAATTTTAAACCTAAACTTCCTGGCAATGAAAACAAAGTTGTAAAGATCACTTGCATGATTCACAGTATTCACAAAACAGAAAAATGTATTTATTTTGAACAGTTTGTTGTGGCACTGATAAACATGATAGGCACATATCATTGAGAGTGAATCTCTGGAGGGCGACATATGTCAGTATCTGTCCCACCTCATTGGCCAGAATCAACACATGGCCCCACTCAAGCACAAGGAGTCAGGAAATGCAATCCTATCATGAGCCCTTTGAGTTCAAAAATTGGCAAACACCACTAGTGATGTCCACACTAGGGAACTTCCAAAATCAAGAGGGGTAGAAGATACTCAACAACATCCCTATTTTAGATACGTAATGCTATCTGAGGGGCTGGACTTTTTACTGTCTGTCGGTCTAAGTCAATGACATGATGTCAAAAGATATTTAATAAGAATAATTCTGTTAAGAAATAAACATTATTAGAAGAATGCATTAGTGGGAGCAATTAAGGTGAATATGCTATCAATATGAACAGTATTGATAGCCACATTTAGTACATATTATTGTGATTTTATGTGTTTTGTGCCATTAAAAATGATTTGAATAGAGCCAGAACTGGTTTTTAGCAATATTTCCCTAGTAAAGTGCTCACACTGCCTCAGTCAGTACCACTTGGTTAGTTCAGCAGACGAGTACAGTATCAAAATTCAAAGAAGGTAGTCTTTCTTAGGAAAAAGTCAGTTTTGCAAAGTATTATTTGAAAACTCCTCATATCATGATTGTACTTTTTATTTTTAAAACTGACATTTATCTCGATGTGACATTTCCTTAATCCTTTAATGACTTTTAGCTGAAATACCAACATGCAGAGAGAAAATCAGAATGTGAATGAAATACTTTTATTTATAAAGTATTCCACTATTAGATGACAGGACTGCCTACCAGTTCCACCTAGCCTACAGACCATTATAACGACAATTGTTTAAAAAGCACCACTTTTGGTGCTACTGCTTTGTGTTTTCTTAATCTAGAAGTTTTTCATTCACCTGGGTCCTAGAGTGTCCACAAAGTTGACTGCCCAATAATCAGTGACAGTACTTGTTTCTTAATTCCCATTTTTAGGAAATTCAAGGGAATGACTAGGAGGCACTGACCCAAGCACCTAGCTAGAAAAGGAGACGATTTTTCTAGTACAACAAATAAGAAGTGTATTGGAGAACCCAAAGGTTCTATCTGCAATAAAAGCTGTCCTGTTGGCTGTTTATTTACCACATTTTCATCTCTTTTCTAACACAGAATAAGAGGCATGTCAAATGAATATTTGCCTCTAGGAACTATAAAAAGCAATAATAAAAATAATTAGTTGAATGGTTGTTTAAAAAAATGCTTATGTCTTCAACAGGAGATCAAAAGCCCTCATAATGAAGTTAAGAAAGAAAATTTTGCCCAAGTGAAGAGATATAAACTCAGGTGCCTTTGTTTCATTTTCAGTTCCAGAAACAATATTTTAAACCTGTGTTCAGCTCTGTATCTAAACATTAAACTTGCCCTGTTCCCCTTCAAGAGGTAGTCTTGGCGGCAATTACACTATCTAATGACCAAAGTGAAAAATTGGATTCCTGACTGACCCCGGCAGGCCAGCTCTTTATGTTCAAATGATATGAGACCAGCTAATAAGACCTCTCCATGCATGGCTTTAAAAGTTATCGATGGCCCAACAGCAAGTCTATTCTTTCTAAAATCCTTTTGTGCACCTGGTCTTGTTATCACCATAGGAGCGACTCACATGCTGTTAGCACATGATTCATAGGGAGAGTTTCCTGTTATTTGTCTTACCTTCATGACATTACAGTCTCACTGAATAGTCTTCTGGTTTCCATGTTAGCAGAGATGACATTAAGAATTGTCAGACTGGTGTTCATCCTATGTTATGCACTATCCCCGAATACCCTGTTTATTCTCTACTCCCTCTCATATAAAATCATTCCAGTTTACATATATTGGGCACCTTCAGGACCTCTGATAACTTGTATTGCCTTCCCCCAGACCTTTTTAATCCATCTCTTCAACTGAAGTTCTGAAATTCTTTGTTCTTTAATGCAAATATACCTGTTTTCAACCTTTGGTGTAAAATGCAGAAACCCAGGCTCCACTTTCAGAAATTCTAATTCAGGAGGTCTCTGTTATGGAGCCTAAGAATCTCTGATTTAAAAACTTCCAGAGGGAATTCTCACTTGCATCTAGAATTGACCAGAGTTGTAGGGAAAACTGCCTTGGAAATTTGATTTCTGAGTCTTCTCCATGCATTTTTATACTAAGATCTAAAAATAGCATTCAAATGATCCTTTTGGTAACCTGCCCCAAGGAAGGTGATACTCTCATTTAGAAGATTTAGAAAAGTATTTGCAACATTTTCTTCTCATTTGACACCATCTTCAGGAATCCGAAAGCAAGATCACAGTTTAATAAACTACCTCTACCTAGAACCCCTAGAACCCCTGTTTTTTTCAATTCACACTCTCTTTCTCCCCTCCTCCACAAAGTAAAATCAATATACACACTCACAGTACATCTGGAACTGATAAGATCCCAAGTAGGTAACTGAGAATCGGAATTAAGGAACAGTGTAAAATCTGTATAACAATCGTCCCCATCCGTCCATCTATAAACGAATCCTATCTTTCCCTACTTACTCTGTGGGATAAGATGGGAAAGGCATAGAGAGAAAGATATCAAAGATATACTCATTCACAAATCCTCATTTAAACATACCTACATACCAGCATTGCCAATTCAACATTAAGTAAGTTCTTCTCTGAGGGAAGCATTATGCTAAGTACTAAGGCTAAAGAGATCGATAAAATATATTTCAAAGCGTGAGAAATCTAGGCAGTGGAAAAGACAAAACCCTGTACCATTATGGAAAACTCCAAATATAAAATGTGTTAAGCATAAACTATTTTTAAATTCGAAGGTATCTCTGATACCTTTCTCTCTACCCCTTTCCCATCTTACCCCACAGAATGAGCAGGGAAAGATAGGATTCATTTATAGATGGACGGATGGGGACTATTCTTACACAAAGTTCACTCTGTTTCTTAATTCTGACTCTAAGTTACGTACTTGGCATCTTGACAGTTCCAGAAACTCTGTGAGTGTGTATATTGTTTTTATTTTGTTAAACTGTGATTACTTCAATGGAAGTCCAACATGATGTCATGGAAATAGGATTGTATGGAGTTCAGTGGCTAATTAGCCTCAGTTAACCCCAGACACTAATTAGCCTCGGGTTTCTGATCTGCTGAGTGTGGATTTAAAAAGCCCCTTCCTGTTTTATGTTCCCAAGCTTTTGCAGTCACCCTAGTAATAATATATTTCTTTATTTCTCATTATAATTCTATTTCTGATTCTTTCCTCTATTTCTCTTTGCAGATTCTGTTTATGGGCATGATGACTGAGTACTATCATTACTTTTTCACAACCTTGGTAAGTGAATCCAGTAGACATGTATTCCACAGGATAGAAAACGTCTGCACGCAGTTATTTCTTTTTTTTTTTTTCCTTTTTGTCTTTTTCCATGTCCGGCAACGGATCGCAACCCTCAGTGTCGCCCCCGTACCGGGCTGGGACCGGCAACGGGATCGCAACCCTCGGTGTTGCTCCCGCGCCTCGCTCAGCCAGTGAGCGGGAACCGGTCCGTATGTGGGATCCGAACCCTCGGTGGGAGCGCCGCCGCGCTTCCCAAGCGGCGCACTACAGCAGTGCGCCACCGGGCTGGCCCCTGCACGCAGTTATTTCAAAGTCAGTTCCACAAGTGTCAAAGGCAGCATATTGTCATGGAGATTTGTCTGATGATCCTAAAAATTCTTTAAATTCAGTAATACTGAACAGCAGGTTTCTTTCTTTCTTTCTTTTTAACTAGCATCAATGTGTGTGCATCTGGAGAGGGATTAAAATGAAAATTTCATCAAATAGAAACTCTTAAAGTGCACACTTCATAAAGAGGCATCGTCTACAATTTTTATATACATTAGAAGGTGCACTAAAGTGAGTCTTCGTATTCTTTGATCCAATGTGGCTTTCTTGCCTGTGTCCAATAGATAGCTGAGTTAGCCAGAGGTCACCTGTTATGCATTTGTAAATCCATCAAGAAGAAGAGTTTGGGAGATGCTCTGCACATTGAATGTTTTGCACCGTTAAAGAAATTCATGAGGCCGTCAGAGGTGAAAAGGGGGAGGGAGAGAAGGGTTAGTGAGAAACTGATAAAGGACCACAAAAAATGATTTCATTGTGCTATGATAAATATGGTAATAGAAGGGGAAAAAGCATGGCTCTAACCCTTAGAAATCCAAAAGAAACTCTAAGATGCCCTGAATTTTGAGAGATTATCAGTTCAAGGGAGAATGATTTAGGGCATTTAACACACCAAAATGATGTGATAGCTCTCAATCAATTTCAGAAAACAGTCTCACACACACACAACTCCGCCCCCACACACTCCACTTTCTTACATGAGGAAAAAAATACAGAGTCAATCTTCTTTTCTAATCTGTAAGGGTGTATCAACTAAAATATACCCAGATTCTGGGGGAGTCAGTAAGAGGAATATTTTGGCAAATATAACTAACAAGCTAGGCTCGTGAGTAAGGGAAACCAAAGAATTTGGAAGAAAGACCATACTGTTCACAGAAGTAGTAAATTCGATCTCTGACTCATGCATCTCCAAGAGCGTGAAGGGGAACGGAGGACATCATGAGTTTAATACTAAGGTAGTTTTCAAAATCATTACTGCTGCTGAGTTTGGGGCAGGGAAGTGGAGTACAGAGCAGATGTTTCTGAAATAAGGTTTCCATGATCTTCCTACCCTGTTCTCCCACTATCCTGATCAGGTCCTCTTTCAGAACAGTCAAGGGAAGTTTGGGAACTTCTAAATATCTTAGTTTGTTTGCAAATATGACCTTTGCTCCATCACCATGAACACCAGGGTTTTACTCAAGGTGATGTGGTCATCTGCCTCTGAACTTTCTACTAACCCCAGCTGTACACACCCTGAAGCATTGGTTTTGGAGAAATTTGGGAAAGAATATGAACAATGGAAACTAAGAAGGCTGGTCCTCACTGGAGACCCTGGAAGGATGAACAAGTTGTGCACTTCGTATTCCTGCTTCCTCCTCACACCCTTGCTTTCCTCATCTTGCACTCACATATTGATGTATCTATTTCAGCACATTGAATTTATGTGTTCTAGAAGTTTCTGTCTGGCCTTCTGTAGCTCAAGTAACTTTTCTTCTATTCATTGAGTGTGCTAAAGGAGTCATTCTTTCCTGGGTCTTATTCTTTACATTAGCTTATTTAATCCTTTTCCTTTAGTTTTACCTGCTTTCTACCCTGCTTTGCTTTTACAGTCTTACCACTCTTACCCATCAGTATTAATAAAAGATAATGAAATAAATTAGTTACTTAATGCAAAGAAAAAAATATGCAATGCTTTAAAAAGCAGTATACCTTTTCTGATATGAGCTAGGAGCACAGAGCTGCACTCTTTTATCATTCTACTGCCCAGTCCAAAGTTATCTTGGGAAAAGGCAACAATGTAGAGAAGAGTTCTTCAAAAGAATAAATCTGTATACATCTTCTGCAAATGCAAATCATGTGTTCCTGAAGCTGCTGCTCTTGAGTCCTCACTACCACCACTGATAAATATACTGTCATGTACTACACTTTCAGAAAGCAGTTATATTGTTAGGAAATTTTTATGCTAGTTTTTGTTGTGGTTGTTGTGTTTTGTCTTCTTTTTTCTGTTAAATGATATTTTGAAGATTTAGTTTATCCTTATATGTGATACACTTGAATAATATATTTTAGAGCCTAATCTTTTTATATTAAAAAAGTTGAAATTATCACACAAGTCTGTTTTAAATACGAATCAATGTATAAACTTCTGGTTTATACCCAGCTTCATCTGTAATGAAAAACTCTAAGGTGGGTTAGACATTTTTTCCTGAAGCATTGTCTGAATGGGAATGAGTTCTGTTGTTAAGATGCTCTCTTGCCCACACAAACACATGCTATAGTATATTCTCTGAAGAGAACCCATTGGTCCATATTCTGAGCACATGCCCAGTGAGCACTCTCCATGTTCTCATTTTATGGAATATGAGTTATTTTCAGTGAGCCAGGGGATGGTATTTTTTCCTGCCAGGAGTGATCTTCCTATCAAATACATATGCAATTTCCAAATTTCATTTCCATGGCAAGACCTGGGGCTGCAAGATGTGATGGAGAGGGTGGAACTGCCACTGGCCCGTAGCTCATTCTTGTCTTGGTCACGTCACCACTCAGAACTCAGTTTCTTCATCTATAAAATAAAAGCATTGAACCAAATGGACACAAAGACTCCTTCCAACTCTCCAAACTATATCCTAGGAACAGAATTCTTATCTTCTCAGAATATCATATCTTGTGCCCAAGGACATACTAATTATTGGCAACCAAATTCCTCTTCTTGGTTTATCCAAACTCTAACAGTATTACAAAAATAGATAAAAATGAAAACTGCTTATTGCCTTAGAGTTTCTCAGGAAGCATATGAATGAAAAACAGTAAGAAATGTTTTTTTTAAAAAAACGGTGCTATTTTTTTATTTTAATCTATAGTAGTAGATTATCCAAAGGGGATGCATTCCAAGACCCCCAATGGATGCCTGAAACCGAGGATAGTATGGAACCCTATATGTACTGTTTTTTCCTATATTTATACATACCTATGATAAAGTTTAATTTATAAATTAGGCACAATAAGAGATGAATAATAACTAGCAATAAAATAGAACAATTATAACAATATGCCAGAATTACTACTCTTGCACTTTGGGGCCATTCTGAAGTAAAATAAGGGTGACTTGAACACAGCATCTTGAAGTCGATTCTGATAACCGAGAGGATGTCTGAGAAACTAAAGGGCTGGGAGCATCTACAGTGCAGATGTCCTGGACAAAGGGAGGATTCACATCCCCAGGGAGTAGGAAGGTGGGAAATTTCATCATGCTATGTGGAACAATGCATGGTTTAAATTTTATGAGTTGTTTATTTCTAGAATTTTCCATTTATACATTTGGGCCCCGGTTGACCACGGGTAACTGAAACCGAGGATAAGGGGAAACCACTGTATTTGTTTCTTCTACAATCATTAATTTCTTTTGCATAAAAAAAAAAGAACATTGAAAATGCTAATTCTTTTCCACTTTTATCATTTTTAATACTGCACAGGACTTATTTGCTTTAGATCTGGAACTCTACAGGTACAGCGGCGTCAACATGACTGGGTTTCGGCTGCTTAATATTGACAATCCTCACGTGTCATCCATCATAGAGAAGTGGTCGATGGAACGATTGCAGGCGCCCCCCAGGCCCGAAACTGGCCTTTTGGATGGCATGATGACAGTACGTAATTTTAAAATAAAATCATTTGAAAGAATGTTTGAATTTTTCAGGGCTTAGGTTAAGAATCTCATATGCCTTTAAAAGGTGAGGAAAAAGTGTTATTACTGTTATTCCATGTGCCTGGACTTGTAGGAGAAAAAGAATAAGCTACTTAGGTATTTTCGAAGGCTGTGCCTGGCTACTATCAAAAACTGCTATTTTTAGCATTCTGAATGCACTTGTCTCAGATAAAAATGTTGACAAATGTAGCCCCAATCATTAGCCAAATGAAGACAAAGCAGAAACTAAAACAAGGGCAAGGGAAGAGAGTTCTTACCCCTGGGAATGTGGCCTTGGGGAGAGGGAGGGAGAGAGGAAAACAATCTGCCTAGAAAAGTTATACAGAACCACTTGGACTTCCTGGCTTCTGCTACGTCTCAGCAAGCAGAAGCTGATATGGAAAAATGCCAGATTTACATACAGCTGGTGCATCGACTGTCTTCCTGTCCTGGAAGCAGATAGGCACACCTTTGCAGACATTGACAGTGCTTAACATCAGCCATATGTCGCTGTTGGAGCGGATGACAAGTCAGAGGTACCCTGTGAACAGATAAATTGCAAACTGCCTCATCAGAGAGCTTCTCTGTAACATCATTTGTCTCTTGTCAAATGCACCTAACTTTGCTCTATTTCCCTAATGAAGCTCCCTGGGTGATGAAGAAAATAACAGAAAATAATAATAAAAAAAAATGCTTTCTATGTAGGAACAGTGGCATCTAAAGGGAAAGATACTGGGAATGCAGGCAGGTAATAGCATTTTAAATTGCCACAGTATTTCACTCTCTGTTCCCATCATCAGGAGAAGCACTCTTTTAAGATGCAATTTACTGATAACTGAAAGGTATTGTCTCACAGAGAAATGAACTTAGAATTTCCTTTTCTCTTTTTATTATGAGAAACAAAAGAAAAGAAGAAATATATGAATGAATTAAGTGGTTCTGGATGATTCCATGTTCAGGGTCCCTGACTGTTTTTCAAACACAAAATAACTTTTAAAATATACAAAGTGATCTGAGAGATAATGACGAGAAGCATTTTGGTACAAATGAGCCTTGGGGTGATTTGAAACATTACTTTAAATAAGAACAAGTAGACAATATCCAGGAAAATACTAGAATTCTGAAAGGGAGAGAGATTACCAGGAAAAAAGAGAAAGAGACAGACAGGCATGCTAGTACATCAGTTTCTCTCTTCTTCCTCGTGAATTTGTAATTGCAGTGAGTTCAAATATGGTTTAAAATCCTCTGCCCACCTCCCTGCCTTCCCATGAGATTTCTATCACAGGATGAAGTCTCAAATAGTTTTTACCTGCACTTGGTATAAACCACTGAAAGAGTTACAGTTTGAAGCTATGTTAACACAGATTGTGGATTCATTAAATATTCATCACAGGTATGGCTTAATTTACCCAAAAAAGCATCTGTGCATTCAATTATACTGATGTGACAGAACAGTTTGTACATATGGACTGAGAGGAGGATGACCATTGAACAAAGGAGACAGCACCAGTTCACTCCCCCAGGGCTGCTGCCTTGAGTTTATTACTGTCATTACACCTGCGAGAGGGGTTTCTACCTGGAAGAGGGGTTTCTAGGCTGAGTTCTTATTGCTATTGTTACTATTATTATAAACTTTAAAAAGGAAAGTGGAGATTGTCCAGATTAGAAGGGGTGGCTCAGCAGGGTGCTATAAAGGTGGGTACAGTAACTGTATTAGTCTGTTTTGTGTTGCTATAACAGAATGCCAGAGACTGGGCATTTTATAAAGAGCAGAGGTTTATTTGGCTCATGGTTCTGGGACAGCTGCATCTGGTGCAGACCTGAGGCTGCTTCTAGTCATGGTGGAAAGCGGCAGATAGCCAGCGGATACAAGCAGATCACATGGCAAGAGAGAGAGAGGGGAGGTGCCAGGGTCTTTTTAAACAACCAGCTCTTCCAGGAACTCACTTATTACCCCCCACCCCCAGGCAGAGCATTAATCCATTCATGAGGGATCCACCCCCATGACTCAAACAGCTCCCAACACTGCCGTATTGGGGATCAGATTTCCACATGAGCTTTGGGGGACAACACATGCAAACTCTATCAGTAACTATGCCATGTCATGTCAATACTAGTCAAAAAAAGTCATAGAACGCACCCACTAGGAGTTGGATCCAACAGTGATTCAGATACAGCTTTGAAACTGATTATGTGAAGCACAATATTGACCTTTATTTAACCAAAGAGTCTGCTTTGATCCTTACTGTTTCCTGTCTTTCTCCTGGATATGGCTTATTTGGGCATGTGGGAACTGAGTCGTGGAGACGTGAAAGGGCATGTAGAGGGCATCTAATAGATCAACTGCTAAGCCAAGAGAGCACATCCCATGTCCCCAAGCCCAGACTCAATGCTAACAAATCTTTGCTCTTAAGTTGCTTCTACCCAAATTCTCTCTTCTCTATGTTAAGACAGAAAGCCCTTTGGTTTCAATTCCATTGGGTCTGGGTATCAGACCCTGCATTTCATTCATTGTTCCATGCCAAGCACTTGTTGCTCCCCCTGCCTGGAACCCGCCCCTATCCCAGCTGCTCAAATGCCACTTCACAGGAGAAGCCTTCTATGAACCATTGTTTAATACATTAGCCCCCTCCCCGTTATTCTCTTTCTCCTCACTGTCATTACTCTTCTTTATAGCCTTAGGACCTGATAGGATATATTTTGATTTGTCTGTTCAAAACCTTCCCCTACAAGAAAATGAACTCCTTGAGGACAGAGTCTTTGTTTTTTTGTGTTCTACTCTATACCCAGCACTGGCACAAAGTAAGTCTTCAATAAATATGTATTTAATGAAGGAATTAATGCATTAAATAAATATGTATTAAGCTTCTAATATGATTTAAGATGTTAAATGAAAAATATTTATATAGCCCTGAAATATTTTTATAATAGCCCAAAGAGACTGCCTATAAATAAGAAATATGCATGATTAGTAGAATAGAAATTATTTTAAAATAATCATATTTTTTAGAAGTTAATCATAGACTAACCACTATTAATGTTTAAGTAATGCCATTACTGCAGTAGAATTGTATTCTCCAAAATCATATGCATGCTTCCACTGTTCTCCAAGGTGAATTTACCTGTAGTCCTTTATAGCCATATTTTTTGTGTGTGTTACATACATCTACAGATGCCTGTATAATATATAATACAGGAATTTTAAAAAGTAAGAAAAGCCCATATGTTTTGACTTCCCACCTACTTATGTACTTTCCTCTTTAATATTTTTAACAATTAAGAATTTCTTAGAATTACAACCACTAAAAAGTCTTCAAAGAGTACTATTATATATGTCAAAACACATCCAAATCTGAAAATAGAGAAGTAAGTCATCACCAAGTCAAAAATTCTTGATTCCAGATTTAAGAACAATAGATTTAATTAAAGGGAAAAAAATGACTTTAAAATGGGGTTAAAATTGAGTTAATTAAGAAAACTATATTGAATCAATAGTTCCAAAACAGTGAAACTTGTTATTATAAAATATCTTGAGATTTTAAAAAGAGTGTTTTATCAACTGAAGTGTTAAGTAACTCAACAGAAGTTTGGAATGAGTTCCATAAAATCTACTTTGATCCCTTTCACCATATTTAAATTTTTCTCAGCACTTAGGCTGATTCAATCTATTGGCTTATGGATAGACTGGGATAATGGAATGGTCTGTTCTCTGTGGACCAAAATCATGTATGATTCATTACGGCACAGGAGTCTTGGAAACAACAAAGCATTGATCTGTCATCTGCCTTCCCAGTTCTTCAAATGCACTCACAATGTGAAGTTAAGCCAGTAGTCTTGTCCTGCTCTTTGACATGTGAACATTTTTTATAACTATGATCCACAGGGAAGACATCTTTGAATATCCATCTTGAATGTTCACTACTAGACAATATATTGGCAACTGGATTCAGTAGAAAAAGGAAGATCTTTGCAAGAATAAGAATAAGAAATGCCTAGGTTTTATCCTGGGGAGGTCTCCTAACTAAGTGAACTGAGCAAGTTATTTGGCCTCTCTGAGCCTGTTTACTCATCAGCAAATCTGTATAATAATACTTTACAGTGTTACTCTACAGATTAAATTAGAGAACATACGCAAAGCCTCTAGGGCATAGAATTAAATTTTCCTAAAGGTACCTGAAACACCAAGGCAGAATCCTTATTCCACCCATTTTTTACAAGAGGCACATTTCTTGGCTTGCCCATGTAGCCCAAGCTGGCCCATTCCCTGGGACCCATGTGACCTTGTATGACCAGCAGCATCACCTGGGTGTATTTTCCAACTTCATATACAATTTTTGTTTACCTGTTCCCCACTGTCTGTCTCAAAAGCTGGCAAAAGACTCACAGTATAACGAACTCTCTCCTCAGCCACACTGGACCTGCTGGGGTTGCTCTCCTATTACTAAATTTCTAGACTGTGAGTACATGCTGATATCATTGCCACGTTTCCCAATGCATTTCCAAATCCCATTTCCCTTGTACGTGTCTCTCACCTACCTCCTGGATGCTCAAGTACTCAGGATGCTCAATGCCTCCTCCACCACTTTGGCTTTCTCAGCAGCATCCACCACCTCCACAAGCTTGTGTTTTCTTGTGGGGTTCCTGTAAGGAAAGCACTAGTTCTCCCACCCTTACCAAAATTCTCAACACTTCAATGATACAAGTCACAGAAATGAAGAAAACTAGCCAATTCATATTAAGTGGCAAATTACTGTTAGTTCTATGCCATTGATGTCATATTTGGATTTTAATAGGGGAACTATTAACACCAAGCTAGAGAGGCACTTCAGGATATTAGGGGAATGGGATGTTATTTGGGAGTACTTCTCTCCTGGAAAACGGCCTTGTTCATTTACGTCAGGTTAGTAAATGTTTCCAATTTGCAGGAAAAATAGAAGATCTATGCTTTTTGTCCATTTTCTCTACAAAGACTAGGTCTCTCTTTAGCACCCCAATCTCCTCCAGCTTTTGCCAATGACAGCTATACACCAGACAGGCAGAAAAGTGTGGGGACTCTATAAAGCCATATAGCGTTGTTAGTCCTTGTCCCTAAGGTGAGGTGGAATCTCATTGGTTTGCATTGGGAGTCCCCAAGGCCATCCTCAGGTTTCATGATTTGCTAGAAGGACCCACAGAAAAAAAGAAAAGCATTTATACTCATAGTGACAATTTAATATAGCAAAAGAATCCAGAGTGAAATTAGCAAAGGAAAAAGGCTCAAAGGGCAAAGTCCAGGAGAAACCAGGCTTGAGCTTCCAGGTGTCCCCTCCCAGCGGAATTGCATGGACAGAACTAAATTCTCAGCAATGATGTGTGACCACATGTATAAAATATTACCAACCAGGGAAGCTCAGATGAGCCTTGGTGTTCAGGGTTTTCATTGGAGGTCGGTTACATAGGCTTAGAGCACTCACACAGCTCACCTTAGTTACTTACTCTCCAGCTATTCCAGAGGTCAAATTGATAGAGCATGGCCCAGAGCCAAGGCCAACAAAAACAGGCATTCATTATAAATCACGTTGTTAGCATAAACAATCTGGCATTGCCCAAGACCCCAGGAATAAAAATATACTTAAAGGTCATTCTCCAGGAGCCAGTCAAGGATCAGTCTTTTCTTTGGAACATGCAGGGTTTCAGCATCCCAAGCCGCTGAGTTAAACTTTTACTGCAAATTGTAATAACCAAAACATTGTGCACTGAAAAGAATCTCGCTTTCTATATGCTTATTTTATGAGCCAGATTGTGGTAAAAAGATTTTCTTAGGGACATTGAGCGATATGGTTTTATCCAGGCTTTAGATATATATAAAATGTGAACATAAACACATTTAGAAGAAGAAAATTTGAAACATAAACCAATTTCTATTACATTCTTATTACCTAAAATGACTTGGGCGCTGCTGTTTGGTAAGCACACTTCCAGCACAAAACTGAAACAGGAAAGAAATTCATTGGTTAAAATAGAGTAAATGTTTCCCTATCCAAGAAAACAATTTATATCAAGGGGTAGCATATTTTTAGAATAAATGGATTTCTTCTTTGCATTTGAAAAGTACTGATCAGACCTATAGTTTTGAACTATTTTCTTATCCATCCCACTATGGAAGCAGCCTTGTCTTCTCAAATTCCTTTCTAAACTATGTTTATAGAAAAACTCCTTACATTTCTCTGTCAAATCAATCATTCAATGAACTGGTGAATACATATACAAATCTGTGAAGAAGTTCTACTTCTACTTCTTCTATATTCTACTGATAAAAAAAAAAGTCCAGGTCAGCATAGCACAGTGGCTATAGGTGTGAGCTCTGAAATCAGAGTTTGTATCCCGAGTTGGAATCATCACTTACTACCTTACTAGATATTCTGCCTCTCCAAGCTTCAATTTCCTTGTCTTTAAAATGGGACAGGACCTATTTCAAACATTTAATTTCAAAAGTTAAAGGAGATAACATATGTAAAATGCTTACAGTGCTTGGCACATAGTAAATTCTAAGTGGATATTAACCATTATTCAACTATTATTGTGACTATTAAATTATTAGACAAGTAACCTGGTTTAGAGGAAGCACAGCTTCATGGTTAAAAGCATAAACTCTAGCACCAACTTCTCAGGTTTGAAGGTTGGTTTTCCCACCCCTAGTTTGGGGATACCATTTAATCTCTTCATTTCTTTATCCATAAAGGAATAAAGGTTATGGTGCAAACTCAATATTTGCAAAGGATTTAGAACAGCACCTGACATAATAAGTGCTCAATAAATGTCAGCTATTATTATGGATTACATTTTAGAAAGTCACAATATGCCAATGAATTACTCTCCCCCAATTAAGTCAAATTAATATAGCAGAGTAGTGAGGAACATGGGTATTAGAATCACACAAACACAGGTTCAAACCCTGACCATGAAGCTGGTTAGCAAAGTAGCATTGTCCCAGTCACTTAATTTCCATGAGCCTCAGCTTTCTCATCTACAAAATGGATTATATCAGTCTTGAATGATCAAAATATTTTTAAGCTTTAGCAATTACCAACACCAATCTAACTTCTATGTATCAATTACACGAGTGAAATGATTTGTCTTAAAACTACATCTTAAAGCCTTGGGATTACACAAAAATTCTCACAAAAATTGCATTTTATTTTAAGGCCTAAAATAATATTAATTCTTTCAGCAAACATTTATTAGACAACTTTTATATGCCAGGATCTTTGCTAGCTTCCAAAAGTTGAACTTGAGCAGCATCTGCCTTCAAGAAGCCCACATTCTTATCAAAAAACAGATATAAAAACAAATAATAAATATATGGAAAATGCAGTGATAGAGACTGCACATAACAATTAGGATTCAAAGTACAGGTAGGTACTCCCTGGCCTCAAAAACTGATAGGATGCAAGAAGTAGTAACCCCATCCTCTCTTTCACTTGCATCAAGACATGCCCAACCAATGCATCGTATATGTTGAATGAATCAACTAATTTCAGAAAACCACATGATAATCTTCATTCTATGACCTGGATTCTAGATTTAACTCTGCCATGTATATATATATGTATGACCCTCCACAAATCAATATCCTGCCAGAAGGTCAGTTTTCTCACATAATAAGTAGCTTTATCTATCTGTTCTGCTTCTTTTAAGGGGTTGTTGAGAATTTTAAATGAGCTAATGTATTTGAAGTTGCAATGAAAACCCTGAAGTAAAATGTGAGGGTAATATAAGATTTTTTTCCCTAAAGAAAATTACAAGGCAGTATATTTTATAAAATGCTGTATTGTGTAAAATTTGGCAAACAAGAGAAACTTAACAAGGAAGGGAAGAATAAGATGCCAGCCCCCAAAAAGAACGCCTACTTTCAGTCTCTATTAGGAAACCACATCATGAGAAGAGCAGGCATATTCTGAGCAAGTTACACATGTGTGTTCTCCAGAGGTCTCCCCAAACTTGCTGTTGAATTTGATTCCACGACTACACTGTCCTTGACTTTGGTAAATGGAAATGACAGACACAAATGTCCTTATCTGGAAATCACCTGTTAGTTTTACTTGTAGCAGTTTCCACCAAATATAAACCAGTAAGTAGGTAGATACATAGATATAGATAAATGCTGCAAAACAAAATCTGATACTGAAATGTTGGGCTTAGTACTTCTAGCTCAATGTAGTTGATCTTAACACCATGCTTAACATAGAAGACACTCCAGAAATACTTGTTCCCTGAATCAAGCTTTTTGTAGTCTATCTGAGTTGCTTTTTTCAAATTTATTTTCATTTTTTAAGAACTCAAAGCAGTGCTCTGACTCCAATTTACTCTGTAGTGTGAGGTATTGTTTTGGAGAAAAAATAGCTATTAGAGAAAACTATTCAGCTGAAGAATAAATGGCCTTTGAAATCAAATCAGACAAACAGGAGCTAAGGATGCAGGGAGAGTGATTGCACAGGCAAAGGAAGGTAAGCAAAGGTTGAAGGTGACGTGTGTGTTTTCCTCCGCAGACCGAAGCGGCTCTGATGTATGATGCCGTGTACATGGTGGCCATCGCCTCCCACCGGGCCTCCCAGCTGACCGTCAGCTCCCTCCAGTGCCATCGACACAAGCCATGGCGCCTTGGACCCAGATTTATGAACCTGATCAAAGAGGCAAGTGATGCTCTCCCGCCAGCTTAGTGCGGTTTGATTTGTCCATGTGGTGTGGTCCTTCCCACATGGTTCTGTTGGGAGGAAAAGCCATCATTAACCAATCTGCTTGGATTTCAGTGTCAAAGATTTGCCTAGAAGAAGTACCAGGAAACTTCCAGGGCGATGTTGAGAAGTTCAAAGGGGCTACCAGACCATAACACTCACCCTACTTCATTTCAGCCAAGACCCCAGCTTCTGCTGGCCCTCCCCACATGTTCATGAGAGCTTGTGGGTGCTTTGTTCATGGTTCATTCAGGAGAGGGAGGGTTGGTCCATCACTAAGAAAACCAGAGACAGTTCTCACCTTGTCAGCCCACAATCGGAGTGGCCTCCTAAGGCTTGGGCTGTACAGGACTAAACAGAAGGATCTTTTTACTTTAATGTTATGGTGATTATTTTGCCATTTGTCAGCTAACCAGAAAAGTGTAATCCCATTCAAATCCCACTTAGCACACTAAAGAATTTTCAAGAGTACAGAGTATTTGGGGGAGGGAAATTCTTTCCAAATGTTCCAGGATCTCACCTTTTCCTTTTCTCTAAGGCAGTTTGATTCCCCTTTTCAAGACTCTGTACTGACATTCCAAGACTTCTTATAGATATGTACTCTTAGGTTGTCTTTGACCCCAATATGCACCTCAGGGTATGTCTGGACTTAATAATATGAAATAGACTCTTGGGAGATCCAGGTCTGGCCAACTATGCACCATGTTCTGTGATGCTGCTCTAAGATTTTCTCTAGGGGATGCAGAGATTTACCTTGTAAGTAAAGAGTATTTTTTTTCCTCTCTGTACTGGAGAAGGATGAGTGAGACAAAGCCACAAGAGAAAAGAAGGGGAAGGAACAGCACAAGAGAAGAATGCACAGCCAAGGCAAGGGAGGCGTCCTAAGGAAAGACACTTGCTCTTCAGCAGCGACAGACCCTCTCTTGGGCTGTTCAATCTATCTCCCCATTAAAGGCTGACTGTGAACCATAAAGTGAGGACCAGACAGGCAGGGTGTATAAGGTTAAGCACCACAGCTCCAAAGCAGGGTTTCTTGCAAGGCTGGGACTAGGGCATGATTTAAGGAAGCACTCACTCTCAGGTGCAAACCCTCCACTTGCACAGGACTCAAAGGGAGTCCTCCTTAAACTTTGTTCCCTGGGCACTTCTCTTACCTCATTCTGGTCCTGGCAGTGGCTGCTAGCTCCACTAATAGGAGCAATATAACCTAGGCAACTTACTTAAACTCCCTGCATCTCAGTTTTCTCGTCGTATCAATGGGAGTACCACCACCTAACTCATAGCGTTATTGTGAGGATAAACAGTAAGGCAAATGCTTGTGAAGAGTAGTGCAGGAACATAGTAAGAATCCAAAGGCTGGCTGGTTAGCTCAGCTGGTTAGAGCATAGTCTTGTAACACCAAGGTCAAGGGTTTGGTTCCCCATTCCGGACAGCCACCAAAAAGAAAAAGAAAAAAGAATCCGAAATAACAGCTTTTCTCTTACCACTGGAATGCACCACTAATAACAGCCTTACTCAGTTTACTGAGGATGTTGCCAGCAATTTAAAACTGGCAGCAACAACAACAACAACAACAAAGAAATCACAAATAGGCATGAAATGAAATATGCTTTCTGACAGCTACATAAATCTGACAGAGTGTGCCTAATAGAAAAACATCACACGGCCTCCTCTCCCTGCAGCGATTGTGGTTATGTCCTGAATCGCCATCGTGATTACTTGATCTTTAACAAGAAAACAGCCAGTTTCTTTTTATTTCACACCAGTGCAAGGAGAGGCAGAAGCCACATGAAAGCTTGGGATCACTCAGAGCACCCCAAGCACCTTTTTGCTTGTACTTAAGTTGCAGAAGAAGGTGAAATTACCAAGCCTATGTAGTCATGTTTAAAGAAATAATGAGCTCCAAGATAAGGGACCACATTGAGAGCAAGAAAGCATTTTGTATTAATTCACTCCAAAGAGCAAATTCCCCATTTTCAGGCTCCACAGTTGGGGGTGAAGGAAGGGTAGGGGGGGAATGCATGAGAAGCCTCTGTCAGCATTGTGCTCATCCTGTCTTTTGTCTCCTGAGTCATGATGCCATATGCTGCCTTTGGCAGGATGTAGGCACCTGCAGAGAAGATGCGATGGGGGGTAACTGAGAGCAAAGCCCCAGACTGTTGGAGGACTGGCACCAGGAAAATTCTGAGATGAACTAAAACATGCAAAAGAGAAAATGCAGGTGTTTCTTTGGATGAGGACATAATAAAACTTTGCAGGCATCTGGTTTTGTTAGGAAATATGAAATAAGGTATTTGGTTCCTGAAAGTTCCCCTAGTTCTTTCTTCTTGTAATTCTCACTTTCTAAAAGAGTTCCAAAACTAGAATCAGAAATAACGTAAGGGAGCAAATCAGGAGATTGAATTTATGGTGTGAAGATCAAACTCATTACAGGAGGTAAACTTCCCGAGCAAAGTAGTTGCATGTGTACTAATCCCTGATAATGTCACACAGTGTTCAGAATCGGTAAGCCTTTCAGACATATCTTTCAAGGTGACTACCTTTCAGTGTTTGGGGCTTACTAGAAAAAGGGGAAAAATAAAGAACATTTGAAACACGATTATGTCATAGTGTCAGCTCTCTGGGCATTTGCTAACAAATACTTACTAGGAGGTTATAAATTCCCACTCAACAAGCATTATTCCATGATATAAGTAATAATATCTTGGCACCATAAGGGATATCCTCTAAAAGAGTAGCATATGTGGTTTCTGCTGTCTGCTAATATAAAGTCTATGTGGTAGAGGAATGACAGGCTTCTTTTGAGGCTTTCCTATATTGCAGGATAAAACCTTCACTTCAGCAGGATGTGCAGTCTCCGGTGCTTTTGTTCCTGATCCCCTACACCATCTCTTTCACCTCCTGCCCCACCTCAGCACTCGCCAAACCTACTGTGGCTCCCTCAACATGCCACATGCTCCCACCGAATTCTTCCACCTCTGATTGAAATACCATTTCCCTCTGAGTCATTCTTTACGCCTCTTCTTAAGCACTACCTTCTGTCTGCTGGCCCTGACTCACAAATGTAGGCACCTCCCCTCCATTATAGCTGTTGCTAGACCATCATATGTGTTTGCATGTCTGTCTCCAAGCTGTGCTTTTCCAGTATCAATTCCCTAGTTCTTGCACAATGCTGGGCAGAGAGTAAGTGCTGAACAAATAGATGCTGAATAAATGAATGAATTAATAAATTAATGAATGAGCAAGCAAAGGAACTGAAGAACACATGCACTTACAACCTATGAGCAAATGCAAGTGCAATAGGATACACTCAGTCCTATCATGAATATCATGTCCAGAAACAATCTGATAAGATGGAGTCATGGCCTGGACTAGGCCTGTCCACCAGGGTCATAGGATCTGATGGGAGACTAAGGCTGGGGTCTTAGGAAGAGACCAACCTATGTAACTTTTGCATTGAGAACACCGATCCCGGGGTTTATTCATAGTTTACTATCTGTGTAAACTTAGTCATTTAGCTTCTTTGTTTCTCAGTTCCCTCTTCTAAAATGGGAATAAAAATGCCCACTCCATATGTTTGTGGGGATTATGTGCATTATATGTACAGTCTAGCAAAATGTTTGTCATGTAGTTGCTCAGGAAAGGGTAGCTATCATTAAATGGGAGGTTCTGTAAATGTATACCATGTGAGTCAGGAGAAATGAGGCAATGCATAGAAAACATTCAATATATTGCCAAGCATATTGTAAGCACTGCATGCTTGCTATATTATTATTGTTGTCATCGTTGTTATTATGGGAGTCTAGGAGAAAGTATCAGTTGTTTGCATGAAGGAGGTGTAGTGCTAGGCTAATGTCAGAATCCTCCTGATGTTGCCAATTGTCGGGCTCTTTTCCCTGCCTGTAATCCTGCTGACTGGGCCAATTGTTGAGCTAGGGCTGGGTCTGAAGCTCACAGACCCCTCAAGCCCGTCCACAGACTGAGTCACAAACCCTTCACATGCCAGCTGGGTCGCCAGACCCCTCACACGCCTGGCTGGGTCACCAGACCCCTTACACACAAGTCAATGAGCTAGGTAACCGGCAAACAGGTCCTTGGAAGCCCTAGATTGGAAAGCATGGCTGCTAGTGGGGCGGTGGCCACTGGAGGCAGTAAACTCCAGCCAAGGTGGGGGTGCTGTGCAGGTGCACTAACTCCACCCACACGCAACCTATTCATAGCAAATGCTTGGCAAGATTCTGAACATCTGAAGGGCCCTGACCATTTTCATATATTTTCCCAACAGGAAGGCAGGACCTTGCAACAGGAATTCAGGAGTTCCATGGAGACAGACATGCAGCATACAGCAGGCCAAGTTCAGTGATGCCAGGGAATGAGGGAACTTTCAGACCGCACACGATTGTTCAGGAAGGGCAAAAGGACATTAGATAATAAACAGCCAGGCTGAGTGTCTTAGTCCATTTGGGATACTGTAACAAAACAGCACTAACTGAGGGGCTGACGAACTACAGAAATTTACCGCTCACAGTTTTGGAGGCTGGGAAGTTCAAGATCATGTCTCCAGCAGATTCGGTGTCTGGTGAGGACCTGCTTCCTGGTTCACAGACCTCCATCTTTTCACTGAGTCCTCACATGGGGAAAGTGGCAAAAGATCTCTCTAAGGCCTCTTTTGTAAGGGTGCTAATCCTTTCATGAGGACTCTGCCTGTGTGGCTAATTACTTCCCAAAGACTCCACTTCCTAATACAATGGTCTAAGGAGTTAGCATTTCAACATATGAATTGGCTGGGGCTGAGAGGGGGGCGGTGGCAACACATACATTTGGACCATGGCATGAGCTACCAGAAAACCCTGGCAAACTATGTTTCAGACCAGTCTGGGAAATGGTGGCTGAATGTGGGGCTAAGGCAGCCAAAGCATTTCCTGCCTGTGGTCATAGTTGCTCTCAATCCAGATTAAGTTCCAGCTGGCTGCAAAGCAATCAGTGGGAGCAGCTGCAGTGTGAACAAGCACATTGACGCATCTGGGAAAAAGATGGTTACTTATCACAGGTGCCGAGAAGAGCAGTGAGCTGGGTACAGAACAGGGAATCAGAGATGTTAGGTTAAGTCAGTGCTTCTTAATTATTTTCTGGGTCACAGACCTTTTATTAAAACAATGATTTGAACAATGGATCCATGGTCCCTGTAAAATGCACACAAATTTGTCTGCAATTTCAGAGACATTACAAACACCCTAGGTTTCCTAAAACCCACACTAAGAGTGCCTAAATTGAGTTTTAGATTAGAATTTGGTTGAAAAGCCTTCTAATACGGTGAACAGTAAAAGTATAAATGGAGCATAAGGAGACCTATCGGGCCCGGATAGAGTGGTCCCGTGTGGAATTGCTGAGAAATACATTTCAGTAAATATGGAAGGACAGTGGGAAATTGCCTGCTGAGCTGATAAATTCAAATTTGATTGATAATTGATAGGAAGCCACTGTTCTTAAGGCACAGACAAAATGATGTTTCATTTAGTTTATCTTGGTAGCTCTATGTAGGTCTGATTGACGCAGATAAACCCACAAAGATTATTGAAGAAGGAATTGCAGATACCTTGATTTAGAAGTGATCATGTCATAAAAGCTAAAAGGAAAGGGTTTTGTTCAATAGAAATATACAAATATTTTTTTGAGTACAAC
This sequence comes from Galeopterus variegatus, assembly GCF_000696425.1. Classification (NCBI taxonomy): domain Eukaryota; kingdom Metazoa; phylum Chordata; class Mammalia; order Dermoptera; family Cynocephalidae; genus Galeopterus; species Galeopterus variegatus. The sequence continues at coordinate 146,548 of NW_007728692.1, read as the reverse complement.
TCTAAATTCTCTCGTAGGTTTCAACTTATCCAGTCACCTTCCTGCTGGAAATTTCCACTTCAATATTTTGCTGCCATCCCCATATCAACAAATTCCTCAAGAGAATGCATTATTTTATCTATTAAATCTATTCTTGCCACTTTCAATTAATGATGATGCAACTGGCACATCAACATACACAAATTCCAAGACAGCAAAACCAATTTATTTTTGCTCCCATCTTTCATGCAGATTCCATGACTTTTTGGTTTACTTAAGGTAACGACAGTCCTAGATCTCCTTATGTTGAAGCACAGCCTCAACTTAGTGATTAGAATATTTACTGTAAAATTTTAATTGAAAGTCCAACTTGATTTAACATCAGATTTCTCCTCCCCTCTCTGAGCTCACGCCTGGTGGAAGACTCTAGAGAAGTGGGGGTGGGGGCATGAGTGGCTTCTCTTTCTTCTTTCCCTGCTCATTTTCTCCCCACTCTTTTGGCTGTTGTACCTTCTACTCAGCTGAAAAGAAGACAGGGTAGTTCTCACTCGGCTGGGCTGCTCTGTGCTTTCTGGGCTTGGCAGAGAGTATAAGCTGGTGTCTCAGTGAGTTCAGAGACTCTCTGAGTTGCTGATGGTCCATCTCTCCTGATGTTTCTTTGACCCACATCAATGGATCCCTACTTCAGTGAAAGCTTGCACTGCTTCCTCAGAATCTTGACATCTAGAAGGTCACCTCGTGCTCTTTCTGCAGACACCTCCTGGCCCCTCTGGACACTTCCATTGACTATAACCCAGGACATTCCCACTGAGGTGCTCTGGATCCAAATCTGGTGCACAGGAAACACCCATTCATCCCTTCCCTGGAAATTCTGGGAGTGCCTCTAATCATGATGAAGCAAACTTTTCCTGGTCGGCTAGCAAATGAATAGGTCCACTCTTGTCCAGCCCTCTTCTGTCACTTAGGAGTCACACCACAGTCCATAGTCCTTGGCTTTCTCACATGTGGATTAGTCATAGGTCCCTTGCATCTCCAACTGCAATGTAACTATTTTGGATTTCTCTGAGTGGCCCCCTAGAAGCTCTGCTCAGTAGGGATGGGTTAGAAAGTAACATCCCAAAGACAGGGGAGTGTGGACTCACAGAGAAACAACAGCTCTCCCCAGAGAATTCTCTTTATACATCACCTCTACCGCTCATGTGACCTCTTTCACATATGCTTGATCTCATGGTTGGATCCATGAGCTCAAGAACGGTCTCTGTGGAGCACTTCTTTGTACCCAATGCACCAGGAACTTGGGAGTGTCTACCTACCTACTCAAATATCCTAGAATCTATCATATTTGTACCTCAGTCAAAACATTACAGTCACATAGAGCATGCCACTCAAACCAGACCTCTATAGGTTGTCTGGGATTTCTGCATCTCCTCAGCACACAAATCTGATTAAGTCCTGTCAACTTCCTGTCCTAGCTATGCTCTAGCAACCTTCCTTGCCTACGGCCCTCATCATTTTTCACTTCCCTATTAAAACAGCCTCTATCTGAGCTCTATATTTTGAGTCTCAGTCCTTTTATAACTATTGTCCACATATAAGCAAAGTGATGTACTTAAATGCATAGCAGGTATCACCCCTCTAGAAACACAAACATGTACTTGTATCCTGTGTCCACCATACTGTTCCATACATAGTGGAGATGGATGGATTTCTATATTCCTAAAACCTGCCTAATAACATTTCTTTTGTCATATTTCTTTCAGCCTAGAAAGCCCTGCCTCCTATTTTTTTGCTCAAGCTAACTCTAACTCATAATTCATTTTCTCCAGCAAGCCTCTCCCAAACCTCTATTTGAGGATGTGTCCTCCATTAGACTCCATAGATATGGCACATTTCTATGTTAGCACTTCACAGGTTTCATTCAGGTACCATAAGATCTTTCTCTGGGACAGGGACAAAATCAATTTATCTTTGCATCCTCAGAGGACTGTATCTGTACATGGCAGGCAATTAAAATATGCTTGATGAACCAAACCAAGGAAGTTAAAACTTAGCAAACTCTAAATAAAATTTGCTAAAATAACACTTAATTTTAAACTATGTACATATTTCCTAACTGATATGCTCCAGGTAAATTTACTGTGTAGGAATGAAAACTTATTTCCAAATACCAATATATACGGGATGTCACTATAAGCAATATAAAATATGGGCAGTTTTCTGCCACTGTTTTGCTATGAAAATGTAATTTATTGGTTTTATTTTAATGGAATGAAGATTACAAATTTGAATATATAAATCTAATATTTTCAACCTTTTAAAAATCAGAGAGTAAATTATAAAATTTTTCAGAGGCACCTATACATATGCCTTAATATTTATTTGGACTTTTACTTAGTAGATCAGTATTGAGTGGTTTTGTTTGTTGGATTGTTTGTTTGTTTTGTTTTGTATGGGATATAGGTAAAAAATTACAGTACTGAAAAAAAAATTAAAGTCCCTAGAGAAACATAAGTTCTGACATATTGTTATCCTACTGTGACTCCACTGAGTAGCACTTCCTGGTATTGCATGCTATTTGATTTTGATTGCCAGGACATGCTGTCTCTTGGATTAATTTGATGACATTGGATCTGGCAGCAAACTTGGTTGAATTTCTACTATTTGGAAAAACTTCTATTTATATTTCTCATTCTGGCCCTCTTGAAAAGTACCTGCATACTGACTTCTCTTTCTCCAGCATCACCACCTAGTCTGCACTGTGAAAAAGATAAACATATATCCCAGCACCCTCTCACTTTAGGGCACTTAGACCTAAAGGAAGAGTGGCCTTTCAGGTCCTTCCCTCAATTCCCTATGCAACTCTGAACAGAAAAAAAAATCAGTTCTAAACTTTCATAGTTTACAGTTTTTACCAATTTTGTGCATTGTCATATATATAACTCTTAGTCTATTTGTGCTGCTGTAACAAAATACCTGAGACTGGGATCTTATGGTTCTGGAGGCTGGGAAGTCCAAGAGCAAGGCACTGCATTCCGTGATTTGTGAGGACCTTCTTGCTGCATCCTCACGTGGAAGAAGAGTGAAAGGGCAAAAAGAGCTAAACTAGTTCTGCCAGCCGTTTTACAAGGTCCCTAATCCCATTCATGAGAGAAGAGGCCTCCCAAAGGCCACACCTCTTACTGTTGCATTAGGGATTAAGTTTCAAAATGAATTTTGGAGAGGACAAAAACAGTCAAACCATAGCAATAACTAAGTTGCTGAAATACCTGTCCATAAAATATTCAAACAGTGTCCAGGTGAACTTCGCCTGTCAGAAATGTTGAAAGAAGGTGTTGGCATAGAATGAGAGGTTCTGCCAAACACTCCTTAGTTTATATGATTCTAAATAATGTTCATATTCACAAGATAGCATCAGTGACTCATGTCAATGATCCTCATCATTCCATTCCACTTATTCATGTGCTGGTTCCACCCCATATTGATTAAAGAAATTTCTTTCTATAACACAGTCTGTCATGTATGCGTTTAATTTACTTAAGTGAATGTCACTTTACATATAGACATATAGACATATATATGGAGGGATGTGTGGGTGTATAGTTTTGTGTGAGTATATATATGTGTCTACATTTATTTCATTAAGCAATTTGTGTCTGTATATTTGTGTGTGTGTATTTGTGTCTATATATATTTTATTCAGCAATTTGCTTTTCCAATCAATCTTAAGTTTTGAAATATATCTGTTGATGCATATTTATTATTTATCTAGTTTATTCATTTTCATTGAAATCTAGTATTTTATAATTCACTTATTTGACAAATATCTACTAACTGCCTAGCATGTGGCAGACACTATATTAGACATCAAGAATGCAATACAGATCAAAACAAAGTTCACATGCTCATGGAATTTATACTCTAGCCAAGGAAATCAGACATATATAAAAGAAAATATAGTGTTTTAGATGATAAGGATCACAAAAAGAAACAAAGCTCAGAAGAGGGTAGGGCATGCCGTAGTTTTTGAAAAGAGAAATGGGCAATGCTATATTATATAGGGTAGTTATAAATCATCTTACAGATAATGTGAAACTTGAGTAAATCCCTAAAAGAAAAGCTGGATCCGGGCATGCAAATATTAAGAGGGTTAAGGATCCAAGTAGAGGGAATAACTTATACATTAAATAAACTTTAGTGTACTTAGCCATTCATCTATGAAAGGATATTTTGGCCTCTTTTTTATACATTAAATAAACTTTAGTGTACTTAGCCATTCATCTATGAAAGGATATTTTGGCCTCTTCTTTTTCTTTTTTCACCTCCAAACAATGCTGTAATGAACCTCTAAGTAATAGTATCTTATGTACAAATGCAAGATTTGCTCTAGAGCAGCAATGTCACACTGTCCAACAAAAATATACTGTGAGTCACATGTATATTAGATTTTCTAGTAGATAAACTAAAAAGGCTAAAAAAGGTAAAATTAATTTTATTGATATAATTTATTTAACCCAATATATGCAAAATATTGTCATTTCAACATGGAATCAATATAAAAATTATTGATGAGTTATTTTACTTTTTTTCATTAGTCTTTTAAATCCAGTATGTATTTTAAACTCACAGTACATCGTAACTCTGATTAGCCACATTTCAAGTGCTCAGCAACCACATGTGGCATGTTGCTATCACATTGAACAGCTGTCTTAGTTAGCTTGGGCTGCTATAATAAACTAATACAGACTGGGTGGCTTAGATAACAGATACTTGTTTCTCACAGTTCTGGAGTCTGAGAAGTCCAAGATGAAGGTGCCATCATGATTGAAAGGACCTTCTTCCAGACTTGCAAATGGCTGTCTTCCCATTGTGTGCTCACATGGCAGAGAAAGAAAACTCTGGTGTCTCTTCCTTTTCTTATAAAGACAATAATCCCATCGTGAGGGTTCATCCTCATGACCTCATCTAAACTTAATTACCTCACCAAGACCTTACCTCCTAATACCGTCACATTGAGGAGTTAGGGCTTTAAAATATAAATTTAAGAGGATACAAACATTCAGTCTGTAGCACCACCACAGCTTTAGATTATACACTTAGGAATAGAATTGCTGGCTTGTGTACATTTTCAACTTCACCAGTATAATAATTTCTTATTGCTGCATAAACAATTACTGTAAACCAGGGAGCTTTAAAAAACATCCATTTATTATCTCATGGTTTCTGTAGATTAGAAGTCTGGACACGGTTTAGCTGGGTCCTCTGTTCAGGGTATCAGAAAACTAAAACAGAAAGGACATTCTTGGGGGGGAGGGGAGAGAGGGAGGAGGGAGGGAGGTGTCGGTGATGGGCCATAATAATCATATACATTGTATATTGACAAAATAAAAATTTAACGAAAAAATAAAAAATAAAAAAAAATAAAAAAAGAAGAAAGTATTTTAGGAATGGTTGACACTATTTGGGGTAGCTTTAAATATACTCATAGCCACAAGTGCTTCTTACTGCAAAATAGTAATGTAACCAAAATTTACAGGTTGTGACAGGTAGAGGTAGCATGGTGTAGTAGTAGCAGGTAAAAGTTATAGGTTCAAGCCACACTTAGTCACTAACTAGCAATGGGACCTCACTCAAGTGACTTAACGTTCCCAAACATCAGTTTCATTCTTGGCAAAATAAAAGGTTGAGTTTTGCCCTTCCAAATCTGCATTTACCTTCAACTTGCCCTTTATATGACAGAGTTGAAATATAAGACCTATGACTTCAACATGAACAGTTGCTCATGGAGCTGAAATTTTGATTCATTTGCATTGAGAAAACACTACACAGGGGAAACATTAAGTGGGGAAAGGCTGACATCACATCTGGGCTGGGGGCTGACTTGTAAAACAAAGGAATGGTGGGTGAAGAGATTATGTTCCTCAACTCTGCGAAAGTTTTGAATCACAAATGCCATGTATACATGATTCAGGTGAAATCTGAAACAATTATTAGATACTTTCTAACTGCCCAGGGGTTTGTAATTGTGTTTGACAAAGCACATGGTTGACATCATATTTTTCAATTTTTATCCAGATGTTAGGTGTCACATGAGCCCAGCCAAAGGCGGTCCAACTTCACAAAGGCAATTGCAAGTGATGAAAAAAATCAGTTCCTTCAGCCACCACAGAGAACATTAAAAAACCAAATTATTGACTAGGGCTTGACATCAGCATGGTTGAGTTCAGCCAAACTGAGCTGTGTTTTATGGCCTAACTAGGTGATTACTGGTTCAGATCCTTCCCTTTGCTCTTTACACTATCAGTCTGCTTTTTATTTTTTAAAATATACCCCATCCCCCTCACTTTCACTATATGGTTTAGGATCTTTCAGCAAATGAAAAAAACTCTAGCCCAAACTGGCTTGGGCAAAAGTAGAATTCATTGGTTAAACTAATTGAAAAGTCCAAGAGAAGGTCTGGCTTCAAATCCAGCTCAGAGCAGGGGCCTGATCTGCATCACCGGGACATGTTTTCCTCAATCAACCAAGTTTGATCAATCTCTCTGATCAGCTCCATTCCTGGTTTAACTCCACACTCAGAAAGACTCTCAGA
>NW_007728692.1:135644-139970 GCF_000696425.1 Galeopterus variegatus | reverse complement strand
TTATTCACGTCTATCTCTTGGTCTCTCTCTCTCTCTCTCTTTTTTTTTTTTTTTCAAAACAATCTAGGGTCTCTCTCTTTTTTTTTTGCAAAACAATCAAATCCATTGTTGATCATCCTAATTGCTCTTTCACCAATACCTTAATTCCTTTTCACCCCATTTCTGTGCTACATTGACCTAAGAAAATTCCAATGGTAGATCAATACTGTAATGTGCCTTCTCTTCCCCTATTCCCAGGTGGCAAAGATGGAGCTACAAAAATCCTATATCCTTGCAGTTTGGCCTCATGGCAAATCCATGGTGTCCAACAGTAGTGAGGCTCTCAGGGCCACCTCTTAATCCTTTTCCTTGCCTATTTCCACTTATTCCTTCCATTCCCCTCAGGAGTTATTCCATATCTTTATCACTTCCACCAAGACAGATTTCAACATCTACTACCTTTATTCAAAGCTTACTTCCAACATATTTGAGAAATTTAATCCAATGAGTGTGATCACCTTCAATTTCCAACAAACTTTTTTCACACTCATTCTCTTTCTCCAAAATCACAGGACGAGGCATTATGCCTTTTCCTCAGTGTTGACCTTGGCTGCTGCCCACTTTGTCCCCTCTATGAGGAATGCCCTTTCTGCCACTTCCTCTTCTGACTACTTCAGACTACACTTAACAGCTCAGTTCAGGCATCGCATTTTCAAGAAAGCATTTTCCAAACAACATCCCGATGCACACATTTTCCCTTTCCTCAGTCCTCCAAAAACACTCTGTGTATATCTTTACTACTGAGTTTATATCATTGTACCATAAATATGTTCCCATGTGTCTACCTTCACAGTATGCACTGCGTTTCTTGGAAATAAGAACTGCCATATTTATTTTATTAACCCAGTGCCTAGATCTCTTCCTGCATACAGTAGGTGCTCAATAAACTTTGTGACTAAATAAATAAATGTTTCTTTAAATACAACATCTAACCCTACCAGGCTAACTAGACCAAGATATGAATTCAACCCATGTGGGATCCACATTTTTATCTTCATATGTAAATAACATATTGATTAGTTATAATAATAAGCATCTATGCAACAAAGGCAATTATCTGGTTAATGTAATAAAAGTAATTTGAGTTATTCAAAACCGAATGATCTCATTTCCAGGTTTTATTGACCACATCATCTAGATAATTGTACAAGTGCCCTATTCCCACCCACTTCACCTATATGAATGTCTCAGATTTGTGATCCTGCCCATTTAGTGGATTTGCATGTACAGAAGTCAATTTATTCCATTTCAGAAAACAAGCCACCACATGAACTAGTCTATGTAAAAAGAAAAATCCAGGTGCATATTCTAAGATAAATCCTTAGGAAATAAAAACCAGTTTACCCAGAGTGCATGGCATAGATATATTTAAAGTCAGCAGAGTTAGAGATAGAAATCAAATATTGGCAAGAAAATCCATTATATTTTTAAATTATGCAGTGATCCATGCAAGCTGCTATTGCAAGATAATGGGCTATAATCAACACACATAACAGTTAAAATAATTATATATTGAACAGATGAGAATATGATAAATGCATCATTTCAGTTCCTGAAATAGCTGAACTCCTAGGAAGTTATGTGGTCTAAAGGTTATGTTTATCATTTCTTCTTTTGCTTAATGTTTATTTGCTTCACCATTATTATATATACTTCAGATTTGTTTTTAAGTAGCCTTTCTTAGAACTGGCTTAAAATTGTGGGTGACTGGACATAGATTATGTTACTTAGACAGAGGGTGAATTTGAGGTATTTGTCACTGTATCATACTCTGGGGACCTGAGTGTGACAGTAATTGTACAGTTAGTCCATCAGGGCTGTGTTAATACAATAGGTATAGAGTGAACCCCCTTTAATTAAAAACAAATGTAATAACACCACGATGAATTGCACCTGTTAAGTCTTCTATTCAGGAGTCAGAGCAAGTATAGACAAATTTCTGAAATCCATAAAATACATTCTTCCTATTCTCCAAGGGTACGTTGGCCTCTTCATCTTATTCTTAGTTATCAAAATGAAAGTTTATTAACTGAATGAATCCCTATGTTGATTAATGAGTCAAGAAGTGGTTAAAGGTATCACTCCTCACGTGCACATTCACAACCCAGTAGGGAATTCCTAAACTTGCCTTCAAAATTCCAAGAAAAATCTCCTTATAGTTGAATTGAGATATAAGAGATCTGGGGGTGCCAGTAAACCAAGTCTGTCTGCACCTCCAATCCTACTACCATACTAGCTGTGGCCTTGAACAGGTGACATGGTTTCACCTCTTTGATTTGCAGTTGTAGAGTCTGCTTGTCCAAATCTTCCCAAGAGGAGAGGAAAGGACATGAGGGAATGGGGAATGGTGCAAAGATTTGTGTCTCCTGACTTTTAATCCTGTAGCCTTTCCTAGGTGTGATGGCCAGTAGGAAGCACATCCTAATTCCCTAGATCTTGGTACCTTCCCTCTACTTTTATCTCACTACTTAAAAATGTGTACATTTTGGAAGTGCTACTTTATTCAATCATACCTTCCACAAATATTATGGATACCTATCAAATGCAGCTAATGGAATTAAAAACTAAGTAAAATATTTCCACTAACAAAGGATTAACAATCAATAGGGAAAGAGATTTCTGACATGAATAGCTAGCATAACACATAGTTATTATGCATAAATACATAATAATAGTTATAATACAAATAGTTAAGATAATAGTAAACATAGTTAACATAACACAAGACCTATCAAGTATATTAGAGAGTTAACAAGTCGCCCCCTACAAAAACACAGAGGGTTTATTTATTATTAATTATACGTATTCATGGGGCGCAGAGGTTGATTGTCAGTACCTGTGCCCAAGAGGTGATGATCAGATCAATGCTATCAGCATGCCTACCACCTCAGATTGCAATTATTCCCCATGTCCACCACCCAACCTTCACCCTTTCCCCAGCAACCCTAGGTTTCTTCTCTCCTTCTGCAAGTCCAATGCACCAATGTGGTCTTTCTTTCCTCACTTCTTTCTCTCTTAGCTTCCACTTATGAGTGAGCACATGCAGTATTTTTCCCTCTGTGTCTGGCTTATTTCACTTAACATAATTTTCTGAAAGCTCATCCGTGTTGCTGCAAATGGCAGAATTTCATTCTTTTTCATGGCTGAGCAGTATTGCCTGTGTATATATACCACATTTTCCTTACCCAGTCATCCATCAATGGACATTTAGGCCGGTTCCTATCTTGGCTATTGTAAAAAGAGCTGTGATGAACATGGGAGTGTAGGTATCCCTTCAACATGATGATTTCCATTCCTTTGGGTATATATCCACAAGTGGGTTTGCTGGATCATATGGTAGATCTACCTGTAGTTGTTTGAGAAACCTCCATACTGTTTCCGTAGTGGCTGTACTAATTTACAATCTCACAAACAATGTAGAAAAGTTCCCCTTTCTCAACATCCTCATCAGCATTTGTTATTCTCAGTCTTTTTGATTATAGCCAGTCTAACTGGGGTGAGATGATATCTCAATGTGATTTTAATTTGCATTTCCCTGATGATTAGTGATGTTGAGCATTTTTTCAAGTACCTGTTGGCCACTTGTATGTCTTCCTTTGAAAAATGTCTGTTCCTCTCCTTTGCTCATTTTTTAATTGGGTTATTTGTTTTTTTACTGTGAAGTTGAGTTCCTTGTATATTCTAGTTATTAATCCCTTGTCAGATGTATAGTTTGCAAATATTTTCTCCCATTCTGTAGGGCATCTTTCTGCTCTGTTAATGGTTTCCAATGCTGTGCAGAAGCTTTTTAGTTTGACATAATCCCATTTGTTTATTTTTTTCTTTAGTTGCTTGTGCTTTGGGGGTCTTATTCATAAAGTTTTTGCACAACCCTACTTCCTAACGTGTTTCCCCTATGTTTTCCTTTAGTAGTTTTATAGTTTCATGTCTTATACTTAAGTCTTTAATCCATTTTGAATTGATTTTGGCATATGATGAGAGGTGCAGGTCTAGTTTCATTCTTCTGCATATGAATGTCCAATTTTCCCAGCACCATTTATTGAAGAGGCAGTCTTTTCTTCAAGGTATGTTCTTGGTGACTTTGTCAAAGATCAGTTGGCTGTTAAGCATGTGGGTTGATTTCTGGATTTTCTAATCTGTTCCATGGGTCTGAGTGTCTATTTTTATGCCAGTACCATGCTGTTTGGGTTACTGTAGCTTTATAGTATAATTTGAAGTCAGGAAGTATTATGCCTTCAGCTTTATTTATTTATTTATTTATTTATTTATTTATTTATTTATTTATTT
>NW_007728692.1:133655-135235 GCF_000696425.1 Galeopterus variegatus | reverse complement strand
TTTATTTATTTATTTATTTATTTATTTATTTATTTATTTATTTATTTTTGCTCAGGATTGCTTTGGCTATTTGGGGTCTTTTGTTATTCCATATGAATGTTAGGGTTGTTTTTTTATCTCTGTGAAGAATGCCATTAGTGTTTTGATGAAGACTGAACCAAATCTGTAGATCACTTTGGGTAATATGGACATTTTCACAATGATGATTCTTCCAATCCAAGACCATGGAATGTCTTTCCATATTTTCATGTCATCTTTAATTTCTTTCAGTACTGATTTGTAGTTCTCAATGTAGAGATTTTTCTCTTCCTTGCTTAAATTGATCCCAGATTTTTGGGGGGGGAGGGGTGAATATTGTAAATGAGCTTTCTTTATTTCTTTTTCTACTAGTTTGTTATTGAATAATATAAATGCCATTGATTTGGGGGCACTGATTTTGTATCTTGCAACATTATTGAAATCGTTAATCAACTCTAAGAGATTTTAAAGTTTATAGGTAGAATCTTTAGGTTTTTCTATATATAGGATAATGTTGTCTGCAAACAGGAACAGTCTGACTTCATCTTTTCCAATCTGGATGCCTTTTATTTCTTTCTCTTGCCTGATTACTCTGGCTAATACTTCTACTACTATGTTAAATAGAAGAGGTGATAGTATGCATCCTTGTCTTGTTCCTGTTGTTTCAGGATGATACTGTCAGTGGGTTTGTCATATGAGGCTTTTACTGTGTTGAGATATTTCCTTCTATACCTAATTTGCTGAGAGCCTTTATCATGAAGTAATGTTGAATTTTGTTGAATGCTTTTTCTGCATCTGTTGAAATAATCATATAGTTTTTGTCCTTGATTTTGTCAATGTGTTGTATCACATTTATTGACTTGCATGTGTTGAAACAGCCTTGTCTCCCTGGGATGAATCCCATTTGATCATGGTGTATAATTTTTGTGATATGTTGTTGTATTGTGATTGCTAGTATTTTGTTGAGGATTTTTGCATCTATGTTCATCGGAGACATTGGCCTGTAGTTTTCAGGTTTTGTTTTATCTTTCAGATTTTGGTATCAGGGTTATGCTGGCCTCAGAGAATGAGTTTAGGAGAATGGCCTCTGTTTCCACTTTTTGGAATAGTTTGAAGAGAATTGGTATTAATTCTTCTTTAAAGCAGTAAAGCTTAATTTAGCAGTAAAACCATCCAGTACTTGGCTCTTCTTTGTTGAGAGACTGCTGATTACTGCTTCAATCTCATTGCTTGTTATTGGTCGGTCCAGGTTCTATTTCTTCTTGGTTCAGTCTTGGAAGTTTGTATGTGTCCAAAAGTTTATACATTTCCTCCAGGTTTTCAAATTTGGAGGCACACAGTTGTTTGTAACAGCCTCTAATGATTCTTTATATTTCTGTGGTATCAGTTGTAATGTCTCCCTTTTCATTTCTGATTTTTGTCATTTGGGTCTTCTCTTTTTTTTTTGTTAACCTAGCTAATCATTAGTCTGTTTGTTTATCTTCTTGAATAACCAACTTCCTGTTTCATTGATCTTTTGTATCACTTTTTGGGTCTCTATATCATTTAGTTCTGCTCTGATC
>NW_007728692.1:132039-133114 GCF_000696425.1 Galeopterus variegatus | reverse complement strand
ATTGTTTTTCTAGTTCTTTGAGGTATAGCATTAGGTTGTTTATTTGAAATCTTTCTATTCTTTTGATGTAAGTGTTCATCATGATAAAATTCCCTCTTAGTATTGCTTTTGCAGTATCCCACAGGTTTTGACATGATGTGTCTTTATTTTTGTTGCTTTCAAGAAATTTTTGGATTTCTTGTTTGATTTCTTCTTGGACCCATAGGTCATTCAGAAGCCTGTTGTTTAATTTCCATGTATTTGTATAGTGTCCTGAGTTTTCTTATTATTAATTTCTAATTTTCATTTATTGTAGTCTGAAAAGATATTTGAGATGATTTCAATTATTTTAAAGTTGGTGAGACTGGATTTGTGACCTAACATGTGGTTTATCCTGGAGAATTTTCCATGTGCTGATGAGAAGATTGTATATCCTGTAGTTGTTGGATGAAACATTCTATCAATACCTGGAAGGTCTAATGGTCTAAAGTATAGTTTAAATTTTGCATTTCTCTGTTGATTTGTTGCCTGGTCATTGCTGAGAGAGGGTTGTTCCTGTCCCCCACTATTATTGTGTTTAGGTCTATCGCTTTCCATCCCTTTTCTATTAGTCTGTGTGCATTTCTACAGGTGAGGTGAGTCTTTCGAAGGCAGCACATAGTTGGGTCTAGCTTTTTTATCCAATCTATCAGTCTGTTTTTTGAGCAGGGAGTTTAATCCATTTACATATTTACATTTAGGGTTGTTATTAAGAGGTATTGTCTTACTCCTGACATGTTATTGCTTTTTGTTTAGATGTTTTAAATGTCTTTTGTTCCTTTCTTCCCCTTTTATTATTTATCTTCAATGTTCGTGGGGGGGGAGGGTTGAGGTGGTAGGATTCAGTTTCTTTTTTTTCTCATTTGCATTTGTGTTTTACCAGTAGGTTTTGTTCCTTCTTGTCTATTCATGAGAGTGATTATTGTATTTCAGATTCCAGACAAAGGAGTCCCTTGAAAATTTCTTGCAGGAGTGGTTGTGTGGTGATGAACTCCCACAGTGTTTGTTTGTCTGTGAAATACACTATTTCTCCCTCATTTCTGAGTAATAGCCTTGC
>NW_007728692.1:119694-130322 GCF_000696425.1 Galeopterus variegatus | reverse complement strand
AAAAAAAAATTCATGGTGCAAACATTGATATCAATCAATAAATTTATGACTACAGTAGATGAATCAATTAGCAAAAACTAGAGAGAGAATTGTCAAACACTGCCCTACTAATAAAAATCCTATTTGAAACACAAATAATAGGAAAGGAAAAGCATTCTGATTGTGTTGAGACCTGTTGAATATTGATACCCACAATTCAACAGTCAGTCTAAATCTGCCATGTTTTAAAGCTAGAAGGTTCTGACAACGAAATTTAGATCCAGATTTTTTAACACATAATCAGAAGCCAGGAGCACTACTTTTATTTGTTACATTTGTGTGTTGGCTCAGCAAGTCTATGGCCTTCCATGACCTGGGGGCAGATCAACCCATTTAAAGAAGTAAAGATTAATACACATAGTGTGCATTGGTATTATTACAACAACTTCTAATAAACTACTTCACATAGTATTTGATGAGGTACTGTGCTTCTCATCCATGTGCATTTGTGCACACATATATTCACATGCACAATACTCCGCTTGAGTCTGAGGAGTGAAAAAACCATCCAGTCTCATCTTGGTCCCACCACTGAAGAGCTATGTGATGTTGGGCAAGTCACATCAACTCTTTGTCTCAGTGACTTCAAAATTGTATGAGTCTGTGTCCTTACAGTAAATGTTCTAAAAAGTAGAAGGGAAGCTCATCAACTACTTTTCCACCCTGGTTATCTCACCAACTCCCTGGGTACTTTCCTCTCATGTCAGATAACCCAGGAATATTGTATAGAGAGATAAGGTCACACTCCTGTGTGGATCCTATCGGTGGTCAGAGGTACCACAGTGTATTCACCTACACAGTTGCAAAATTTGCCGTATTTGCTCAGCTCACAGTTTGGAGTACTAGAACATACAGTTTCTCTACTCTATCAATGGAGTGGCTTCATGTGCTTGCCTTGTAGGGGATGCAAGGATAACTGCAGCTTCTGCCAGCAAGGAGTACACAGGCTAGGAAGACCACCTCGGAGTTTCATAAGGGTCTGGGACAGAGGCAAGGCAAGGATATCTTTGAGGACATGAAGCCCCCGCATTCAGAGTTCTTCATCTACCCCCAAACTGTATTAAATTAAAGCTATCAGGAGCAAAAAAAAAAAAAAAAAAAAAAAAAAAATGTAGATGAAAGGAAATAAGAAGAGGGAGAAGGGCAGGATTCAGCGTCCCTGGCTTGCATCAGTGGTGACTGCTGGATAGACACTGACATGCTCCAGGGATCTTTTTAGTGCCCACTGAGAGAGAATCTTCCTCACATAACTTCCTGCCTACAGGGCAGGTGGGGTGTGAGGTTAAACTTCCCAGGTGCCAAAGGCTGACTTTTCTGAGAGCTCACATATGATCAGAAAATGCAAACCAGTGCAGAGCTCAGTGCTAGGTAAAGGTGCACAGCTTTCTGAGTTCCTGGGAAGTCAAGTATTTGAGAGCATTAAGAAGCTCAACAGGAAATAATAATTATCGGACAAGAATAATTTAGAACACACAATGTTTTAAGTGCTGCATTAGTTTCATAGCATTAGCAAAGTGCCATGAGCTGGGTGGCTTAAACACAGATATTTATTGTCTCACCATTCTGGAGGCAAAAAATATGAGATCAAGGTGTTGGCAGGACTGGTTCTTTCTGATGCCTCTGAAGAAGAATCTTTTCCATGCCTCTTCCCTAGCCTCTTGGGGTTTTCTGGCAATCTTTGGCATTCATTGGCTTATAGAAGCATAGCCCCAACCTCTATCTTTATCTTCACGTGGCATTCCATGTGTGGTGTGTCTGCCTCCAAGTTTCCCCTTTTTATAGATCATATTAAATTAGGGCCCACCCTAATGATCTTATAACTTAATTGCCTCAATAAAGACTCTATTTTCAAATACAGTCACATTGTGACATACTGGGGGTTAGGGCTTCAGCACATGCATTTGAGGAGGAAACAATTCAGTCTATAACAAGTACTTCATATACATTTGTTTGCTTGGTCCTTACAATAGCCCTATACATCCTCTCTCCTTTTACACAAGGAAGCCAGGGCTTAGTGAGGTTGGGCAATTGGTCCAAGACTACAAGCTAGAACATGATCCAGCTACAGCTCTTACACTACAAGGCCAATGCTTTCAATCTCTTTGCTCTGCTGCCTCTCTAATCTAAAATTCCAAAATATTTGGATGGCTAAATAGATATCCCTACCCAGAGGTATCCAACTAGCATGTCCCAAAACATTTGACTGAACCATATTTATGTATGTCCTTTTTTTTTTACTTAAAAAATATTTATAATATTCTGGTGGAATTTAAAATATTCAGCAAATGTCCTCAGAGTCCTATTTGGAAGAGCTGTCCTTTCTACTTTATGACAGCCTGGAAGGGAATAGGAGCCTGTGGCCCAGAGTTTTGCTCTGCCTTAAAGAATGAAATGATCACAGGTTTCACTCCACCTGGGTTCCCCTGGCCAGTGGTATTTAGACTTCTTTGATGCAAAACATGACTGTGTCTGCTATACTTCCTATCACTCATTTGCACTTACAGAATACTAAAAGAATTTAAAATCTTTAGACTGAAAATATAGTAACCCATGACTTCTCTGAATTTCAGTCTTTCAGCAACTTCACCTATCTGGCAGAGTTACTTTTTTACTCCCTGAATGGCATGACAGATGCTAGAGTTAAAGTTTAATGGGAATGTGGCAAATTCTCCTAGTCCCTCACATTGCAGCTGGGGAAACTAAAATCAATATGTAGGCCCAATGTTCTCTGGGCATTAAAAACAGATGAGAGAGAACCTTTTAGGTGTTCATGCATGGGGTGTGTGTTCTTTGGATATTCCTCTTATACATGTGGTCACCTTCTCAACCAAGCTCTATCTTTGAAGTCAGACCCAAGCCTTGTTCTTTATTAGCTCTGTGTACTTCACACTGTCATCTCATAAGACAAGGCAAATTATTTCTATTTCACAAAGTTGAATGAAAGGAAATAGCTTTTTTGAAAATGTCCAGTATATTAGACATTGGATTGAGAGAGAATGTTTTCTAAAGATAAGTTGTATTGCAGCACGTCCGTCTATATGCTGATTGGAATGATATAATCAGAGAGGGACAAGCTGATAACGAAAGAGACAGAGAAATTTCTGAAGCAATGTTGTCATGTAGGTAGGAAAATGAGAGCTTGGTGCACCCATGAACAGAAGCATGCATGGTTCATTTCTAGTAACAGTAGGGAAGCCAGAGAATACAAGCATGGATGCTGGTAATTACATGAATGGATGTGGTGGAAACTTGTTGCTTCTACTTTCCCATTCAGACAGAAAGCAAGATCAACAGAGAGTTAAGTTGAACACAGACAGGATATCTCATAGCAAGGAAAAAAGTGGGAGAATGGATGTCAACCACGTCACCTGAGTTAGTCTGCTCAGGCCGCCAAATAAAACACAGACTGGGTGGCTTATTTTCTCACAGTTCTAGGGGCTGGAAGTCCAGCATCAAGGGGCCAGAAGGTGTGGTTTCTCCCGAAGCCTCTCTCCTTGGCTGGAGACGGCCACCTTCTTATTGTGTCCTCACATGATCTTTTCTTTGTGTGCATATCCCTGGTATCTCCTCTTCTTATAAGGACATCAGTTGTATTGGATTAGGGTCCCATCCTTATGACTTCATTAAACCTTAATTACCTCTTTAAAGGCCCTATCTCCACATATAGTCACATTCTATAGTACTGGAATTAGGGCTTCAACATATAAAATTATGGGAGAGTGTGACAGATTTCTGTCTATAACATCACCCATATTCAAAAACTCTTCTGAAGTAAAACCATTTAATGAAGAGACAAGTGTTTATACATACCATTTACCAAGACGACTTTGGAACATTCATTCTACAATCAATATTGAGCAAGATACACTATGTGCTGGAAATTGTAGCAAGAATTGTACTCACAAGACAAATAGACGTGATCCCTGACTTCAAGGAGAGCAGAGTGCAATATGAAGACAGACATAAAAGTAAACACGTGTTTTACTCTGGGCTTTGCTATAGGGTACAGGTATCCATGGGGTACAGGGGGAGGCAAGGGGAAGGGAAGTCATCAGGGAAATTGTGTTCTTCTACCTGACTCACTTTAAAAACCTCCTCAGAAGACACAAGGGTTGGCCTCAGCTTTGGAGAATGAGTGGGGAATGGTGGGCCCCACGGTGGGAAGGGCACTCCATGCTTGGAGACTAGAGGTAAAATGGCAGATGATCAGCAGAGGCCAGATGATCAGGAAACTTCAGTGCTGTGGTAAGGATTCAGACAGTTGTGTAGGCCAGAGATTCTCACAATTTAGTGTGCACCAAAATCACCTGACAATATCTCTAAAAATCAATTACTTCTCACATTCAGCCCCCAGAGACTCAGAGAATTCTTACACCAGTTTGAGAAAGATTGCATTTTAGGCATCAAGATGAAGTTAAATTATGTTGCCCATCCTCTATCCCCTGTATAATTTGTCACTAACCAAGGATGTACATTAATGCTTTAAATTGCATTATTATTCACAAGTAAAGTTTCATAAGGATGCACAGTATAGAAGATACTCAAAGGGACATTAATAGACTTAGGCCAAAATAAACATGGCATCTCGCCCTCAAGATGCCAGACTCAGTGAATCAGCACAGAACAGCTATGAACTCATGCTGGGAAACAGGAAGTCGTATGAAGGGAAGAAGAAAGGACTGGATCAAATGGTTCTTTCTCCCTAATTTTCAGAGCAGCAGGAGAGTTGGGGATATGAGCAGAGGAGTGGAGTGGGTGTATTGTGGGGGAGGGCAGGCCCTTGTCCCCACCTTCCACCTGCCCATCTTGGCCCTCCATGGTCCAAAGAACAAGTTCATCCCACAGCCAAGGCTCAAGTCGTCACATTATCAAAATTACAAACCAGTGATTTGAACCTCACACTAATTACAGCTTGAAAATAGTATTTGAATACTGACTCCCACTATGTGCAGCATAAGAAAGAATAAATACTTAGAGAAACAGATGAAAACATTCATTATTGGCTTTTATGTAAATAGATAATCCTAAGGTTTGCTTTGAAAAGTCAGGTTTTGACACTAATAACTTGAGCTGACCTTTTGGGTATAAATGTTAGAGATTTTCTACTCATTCCTTTTTTTTATTGATTCCATGGTAAACACAGCTTTAAAGTTGATGTGACATGATAAGTAAGAATAAAGGCAATGCCTTTTAGGAAGCCTCTTTTTCCTCCCTTCTAAATATCCTACACCATTTTTAAAATAAATATTATAAACCAACAGCAAAGAAGCTGATACTAACATTATCTAATTACCCAGATAATCTAGGCTTACTCACATAATCTAGTCATAATTTATGACCAAAAAAACCTCTAATCAAAGAGTGGTGGTATTTGTAGTTAAAATTCTTTTGAATGAAGAATTGAAAAATAAACATTTTTCTGAATCAATATATGTAATGAGTGTAGCATTGCCAAATATTTTAAATGACCATTCCAACAATTGCAGGGGATTCCATTTTAAAGAAATAATAAAGATATGTAAATGTGACAAACTGTTGACCTAATTTTGAACTTCGATTACGTTTGCTTCATTCAATGAATTACCCATTTCCTTTTCATCTTGCTATTATCAGAAATGGAATCAGAGCATCATTATACACACACACAAACACATCCAGCTGAAGATTGCAATTATCCACACAGCCCTCATATTTGATCGGTAAGATTTTCCAACAAAACAATTTCAAAAATAAAGACAATAAATAAAATTCTCTCTGTGAAAGTTTACATCAGCATTAGACAATTATTCTGCACATATTAGCTTGATAGAATTCACACTCCAGACTTCAGCACATAGCATGTTGACTCTTACATAGGGTCAATTTTACCAACTAAATTAGGTAAGTGATTTTTATTCATTCTATTTTAATTATTTTAGGTATGAATTTTTTAAATTAATTACAGCCTATGAAAGACTCAGTTTCAACAATTTGCGTGCTGACTACTGATGAGATGATTGGTTATTGGTGAAATAGCGGTATTATCATTATTTTTGGACTGGGATTATAGATCATGGAATTGATGATAAAAAGAGTGAGAAATGAAGGAACACAGGAGAATAAAATAAAAACAAACACAAAAACCAAAGTCTTTGGAATGAGACAACCATCTAAGACTCAATTTCCTATAAATAAAAGAAAGGAAATAAAAAATACCTACCTTGAAGGGTTTCTTTCAGTCATGACAGAATGAAATGAAGCATAACCAATTAATAATCGATTGAGAGGACAATCGATATGCTAGTTCCCATCTTTCTCCTCTATGACTTTATACAAAGTTTCCATGTCGTCTTGAAGATATTATAATTATTAGCATGAATGGCCAAATAAATAGTCGCAAACTGGCCAGTTTTGAATAAAATTTTAGTTAATGAGGTCAGTTTCTCTAGAAGCACAGGCTAAGATGGGGAATATTGTGCAAGTGATTTACTGAGGGAGTGCTCTCAGGAGAAATGAGTAATGGAGTGAAGGAAGTAGGGTAAAACAGAGAAGGAAACTAGGAGAAATCTAACCTCAGCCTTACCTTACAGGGATCTTTAGAACATGAATTTTCACCCAAACAAGCATGGTCACCCTAGGAGGCTAACACACCCAAGATTACTCACCCATAGAGGGCACCACCATCCTGGGAGTTTGGAACACAATCTTCCAGGCATCTCAGAGCTAGCAGGCTCCTATAAACCAAAGGCAGACAATATTTCTGGTAGCTGGGCAATGAGTGCTCCAGGCTGGTGAAGGGGAATTGGGTAGGACATGAATAGTAACTGCCAGAGGTGGGAAAAAGACTTATTTCAATCACACAGATTTTATTCTAAAGTATTCACACCAATGTAGAGTGATCCCAATTTAAACAAGACCACTATAACAAGTTTGTTTTTCAAAACCAAATGGAAGAATAGTTACTTTAAAGACAGGTCTACTACAGGAGTCTTTGAATAGAAAATATTCTTAGAATACCTCACACTGAATTTGATTTACAAATATTTGATTTGCCCACAAATTTTAGGAATTAGATTATCCCTGCGATTTTCTCCAGTGCTCTGACCTTGCGAACTCTCAGAGTGAATGTCACAGCTATGTTGCAGAACAATACATTTTACTGATTCAGAAATTAGGACACTTTGTGTTACACTTCTCACTGTGTAACAGAGATGAAAAAAGGGTTACTCAAAGCTTTATGAATGTGATGAGAAGCCAGAAGAGACTGCACCTCAGCAACTCCTCTGTTATGAGGAGAAAACTGGGTACTTCCCTGATTCAAAGTTAGCTTCTGTTTTTTTATTGTAAAGACAAGGAAGTTTCACAAGAAAAATCAGTTGATTCAATCATTACAAAAGGACACAAAGACATGGGCAGTGTTACAAAAGTTATCTGTAGCTAAGTATAGCTTAAGCAATAGAAACTAGTAACATCAGTAAAATTAACAATGTGATATTCCAAAGTGCAATTTGTGAAAAGCTAAGTTGGTCAAACTGCACTCATTATCTAAAGCATAACTTCTCCTTAAGCAAAAGTTGCATTCTTATGATAAAATCTAAGTATAATTATCTCTAAAGTTTCCCTCAACAAACAGCTCGCCCCTAGCAAAAATTTTTTACATCTCTCCCTTCAGCAATTCTTAAAATCTCTTAACAGGATCAGTATGATAACCACCTGTTAGCTCTAAAATCATTAAAGTATACAATCCCATACTTAAGCAGTGATTAGAGTTGATTAGATGGGCTGTTGCCCTTTGGCTGTAGGCTGTGGCCTCCTACCTGAGGGCTTTTGCCCCATACATGTATTTACCTAAAAACCCTATTCTAAAAATCAAGTGAGAATCAAGATTTCTAACCCTCCACAACCTTGATACCTTGAGGCTATTTACTAGGAAAAAAAGACCATTCAATATTGGAATTGTCTTGGAATTAGGGTGACCAACTGTCCTGGCTTACCTGGGACTGAGGGTGTCACCTAGACATGAACTTTCAATTGTAAAACCTGGACAGTTTTGGGCAAATCAGGACTAGTTAATCATCCTGTGTGGAATTTATAGCAAGGTTTCCTAAACCTATAAATTAAGAAATTAGGCAATTTGACTCTTTGCCGCTCCACATTTTGAATTGAGAATGAAACAAACAGTAGTAAATTTTAGATCCTCTTTGTCCACCCTACCCCATGCCCAATCCCTGAAAAGTTGTTCTTATAATATAATGTTCCTAATTAAAAGACAGGATTTTTCTCAGGTGTCACCCTTGATAGTTCATAGGAAAAAACTGAAAATTCGCACCAGTTTCTATGGGTCATCCCCAGTTTGTCTCAGCAGGTACATAAGCAAAGCTTTATCTTGATTCAGAAGTGCTGTTTTTAATTACTACTTTTACTTTCTGTTTCCAGGCATTGGGAGACTAAAATTTTGTCTTCTTTCAATTTGAAAGCAGGGTTCCTATCAACATCCAAGCTAGTGTACATGCAGATGGAATACATACTAAATTAGTTGGCAAATAACTTCTTAACATCATATGCTTTACGCTAGCTATTAAAAATGTAGGCAGGTGAATTGTTGGCTAAATTAATTTGTAATTGGATTCAGTCATTGTACCCTAAAGTTTATAGTCATATGGTGCCAAAAAAAGAAACTTGGGATTTTAAATGATTTACTACAGCAATGGGGAATATGTGTGTGTATAAATATATAAACACATATGTAACTGTATATGTGTATGTCTGTGTAAGCTAGGGCTTACAGACTCCTTGAGTCTGTTGAACAGATTGGGTTACAAACCCTCCACATGCAGGTCCATGAACTAGGTAATAGGGGAAAAAAAGGTTCTGGGAGCTGTGGATACAGAAAAATGAATGGGTTTTAATCAGATCTCGGAGCAACTATCCTAGTGGCTTCTCTGAGAGTTATGAGAAGCACTGTGTATCAGAGCTGTTATGTTAGTCTTTTATACTTAAGTCCACAACCCTGGACACCTGGGTGTCCATACACAACTTACATTAAGCAGTAAAAGGACATTCACAGCAAATGCTCGGCAAGACTCTGAACATCTGAGGAGCCCTGATATTTTTCTATTTTTTCCCAACAATCCACCCCTTCAGGGTCCCTCACCATACAATCTGCACATTCAGAATCTTCCGCGATGTTCTTTTAGCAAGGATGTGACCCTTACATTCATACAACCTATCATCTGTCCAATATGCCTTAAGGTTTATCCTTAAGGTTTGTCTTGTAGTTTTGTTCTTTCAATTATTAGCTGCACATGTCCAGTTAGTAGTCATCATTGGTATGAAGTTCAAAGTATATTTAATAAGCCAACACATCATTCACATGAATGCATGTCTGTATCCAGTTGACTCTGGTGTCTGCAGCCAGAACACTATGGGCAAAAAGATAGAAGTGTTATTGGTACCAACAGGGGTAGTTCTTGGCTCTCTGGTAAGATACATGCCAGTTTGCCATCCTGAGAAAGGATGGTTGCAGGAATAGTTATCTTACCTGGTTTATGATACCATACATTATCTGCTAGTACTGTTGGATCTGTAGGTTCTATATGTAACTAACAGTACAGGGGAACTCATAATTGGCCATAATGATAATACAAATGTGCCCTTTGGAGTAGAGCGCTTATCTGTTCCAGGCCATGTCACCTTTACTTGAGGAGGCCAAGTACTTTTCACCCAAGGTGAAATTTGCAAGTCTTCTTCTAATCCTTTCCCCCAAGGCCCTAGTAGGCCTACCCAGTGTATATGGGAGGCTTCTATTTTCCAAGGCCATTCCCACTGTACTGTCTGTCCCTGTTGTAAACAGGTTGGGGCTGGTAATAGAATATTTCCATTCTTGCCATATCCTGGCTTCAAAAGCTCATCTTTAGTAGTGACTTGCAGCTGTATAGGTGCTGCAGCCCTATGCAACAGAGCTTCCAGTGGAGAGGGCCTGCCCTTGCAGGGTCTCTCATTTAGAATCCTGACTGTCAGCCGTAACCACAATGTCCATCCCCTCAGGGATGGGGGTTGGGCAGATAGCCTTAGCCCCTTTTTTAAAAGACCATTATATCACTCAATCATCCCTGCTGCCTGGGGATGATATGGCATATGTAACTTCCACTGAATAGACAACTGGGAAGCCCACTTCTGAACCTCATGTCCAGTAAAGTGGGTTCCATTATCAGTCTCTATGACCATAGGCCGGCCATACATGGCCATAAGGCTATTCAATGCCTTCACAGTGTTTACCTGGTCTGGGGTCTTACAAGGCCATACAAACAGAAGACCAGTAGCTGTATCAAAAGCAGTAAAGATGTATCTGAAATTCTCTGACCTTGGCAGTGGTCTGACAAAGTCCACTTGCCATTGAGTCAGGGGCACCCTTCCTCGAGTTATTTGCCTGTCTAAATGGGGTACCTGCGAGGGGTGTGGGCTCTCTTGAGCACATACTGGACAAGCATGACAGGAATTTACTACATCTTCCCATTTTATAGACAAGGCCGATCTTTGAGCCACCATTCACATGGTTTTGCTGCCAGCATGCTGCATTCATCGATGTAACCATTGGGCTACATCAGTAG
>NW_007728692.1:117896-119619 GCF_000696425.1 Galeopterus variegatus | reverse complement strand
AATAGACAACTGGGAAGCCCACTTCTGAACCTCATGTCCAGTAAAGTGGGTTCCATTATCAGTCTCTATGACCATAGGCCGGCCATACATGGCCATAAGGCTATTCAATGCCTTCACAGTGTTTACCTGGTCTGGGGTCTTACAAGGCCATACAAACAGAAGACCAGTAGCTGTATCAAAAGCAGTAAAGATGTATCTGAAATTCTCTGACCTTGGCAGTGGTCTGACAAAGTCCACTTGCCATTGAGTCAGGGGCACCCTTCCTCGAGTTATTTGCCTGTCTAAATGGGGTACCTGCGAGGGGTGTGGGCTCTCTTGAGCACATACTGGACAAGCATGACAGGAATTTACTACATCTTCCCATTTTATAGACAAGGCCGATCTTTGAGCCACCATTCACATGGTTTTGCTGCCAGCATGCTGCATTCATCGATGTAACCATTGGGCTACATCAGTAGCTGGGGCACTCTCCAGCCATCTTACCTTAGCCAAGGCATCAGCTTCATCATTTCCTGGACTGGCTAGGGGGAAATGTCCTGTGACATGAGAAAGGGTTACTTCTTTCTCATGCCCCAATTCCCATAACTCTTGCCACAGGGCTTGTCCCCACAGGGGACGGTGGCCTACCATCCACCGTTGATATTTCCAAGAAAAATCCAAAGTGTTAAACCTTTTTACACAGCCCAGCTGTCAGTACAGATGGTTGATGGCCCGGGCTCATTTTTTATTACCATCCAAACAGTTCTCAATTCTGCCCATTGACTGCTTTGCCCTTTGCCATTTTCATACCACATAGTATCTGTTAAGGGTTGCACAGCAATAGCTGTCCACGAGGCTGAAGGTCCCATGCTAGAGCCATCTGTACACCAAGCTTGTTCTGTGATAGGTCCCTGTTCCTCATGGAAAGGTGTAGCCTCCACTTCCATGGGTAATGGTTGAGTCAAAGTTTCCTCCACAACCTCTACTGGGCCTAGAACAGCTTGCAACTAGGACAGAGTACTCATTGACATAGTGCTCCTTTGTTCTATATATGCTCCCCAATTAGACAGAGTGAGAGTCTGAGCTACACCTGTTTTAGGGTTGGTTGCCCATGTGTGCGGCCAACCTAGTATGGGATATGTCATCCTTACTAGGACTTTGGCGGTTCTTGTGATAGCTTCAGTGGCTATCAAGGCAGAATACACAGCTACTAGCTGTCTTTCTATTAGAGAATAGTGTACTTCAGTTCCCTTCCAGAACTGAGACCAGAATCCTACAGGGGGCTCCTTTCTTTGTTAATGCACATAGTGGGCATGCCATTTGGGCAATATGGGGTACAAAGCTCTCCAATATCCCAGAAGTCCCAAACATGTCTGTAGCTGAGCTACAGTTGTGGCTCAAGGGTATGCCTGTATCTGGTCTACAATAGCTTCTGGGATGACCCTCATCTTACCCAACCAAACCACTCCTAAGTTGACTGACAGCCCAGGTCCTTGAACTTTGGCTGTGTTCACAGCCCACCCACATTGTTCCAAATGACTTAGCAGCATTGGGGCTGCCTGGATTAAATCTGTAAGAGAATCAGAGGTTAACAACACATCATCAATGTAATGAAACATCCTAACCATGCTGGGCTTTGTCCACTTGGCTCGGTCCCCAGCCACTAAACCATGACAGATGGTTGGGCTACGCAGATAATCTTGGGGCAATACTTGAAAGGTCCAGTGCCTCCCTTTCCAGGTGA
>NW_007728692.1:115307-116818 GCF_000696425.1 Galeopterus variegatus | reverse complement strand
AGGCTTTACTGTCTGTATCCACAGCCAAAACTCTCCAACTGTTGTTTGCAGGTGCAAACCATAAAGAACATCCATACCCAAGATGTATTCAGCTATAGAGGATATATATACAGTGTATACACAAGGAGGTAATTTTCCAATGCCCAATGGCAATGACATGGCTTTGACTTCAATAGTATGTCCTCCATAGCCATCTATATGAACTGTGGTCCCTGGAAACTTATCTGGATTGCCATATATCAGGCTGCATTCTGCACCTGTATCCAATGCCAAAATACACTGCACATTTGTCCATGACCAATGTATTGCCAATTCAGTGTGAGGCCTCAAGTCCTCGCCTGCCACCAGAGGACGAGTACCTTAGCCTGTTCCCTATTGGAAATTGAACAGTTCACCTGCCTCCTCAGGAGCAATCAGAAAATCCTTTAAATCCACTGAGTGTACCTTGCTACCTGTTGGACATTTAGTTAAGAAACGCTGTTCAGGGCACAATCGCTGCCACAAAGCAAACAGAACCGTATTTGGCTGCTGGTCAGTTTTCTTTTTATCAACCCCTGCTGCAAGCAAGTCAAGCCACATCTGCTTACGGCTAGTCTTGCTTGGTCCCTTTGGGATAAAATCCTGAGCATTTCTTGGGGGTTTCGTCTTAGCCACCTTTTGGGCCCCTTTTTCTTGTCTCCTCTCTTCTACTTCACCCAAGCTGGCTATCGTGGTCCTTACCTCATGTACAGGATGACCAATGTATGGGGCCAGTATGGCCATCAGTGAGCCAAAGGACATTGATGGGGCATTTTGCAGCACTATGTCTCTCATGCTGCCTGTAAAATTTTCATCATCTGGGCCATGGGTGTTCACATTAAACATGGAGTGCCTCATCCCCAGCTCTCAAATTATTTGAGCTAACTCAGCATATGTTTGCCATTTGCTAACAATCTTGGACAGTTCTCCAGGATTTGCCCACATGGTTCGGGCAGCTGCAATCACCCATTCCATTAAGGAGTGATTGCCTGGCCCTGGTGCATACCTGTGGCTATTCTGCAGCTGCTGCCTCAGGGACATGTGCATGGTGATGGAGGCCAATTTTTCCATCTCCTCACCAGAGCATATCACACACTATCCACCCCTAGGTCCCATAACCACAGAGCCAAGCAGCTAGGGGCTCCCCCTGTTTCTGCTGGAATGGTCTTCCTAAATCAACTAATTCAACCTGGGTATATGGGACATAGGTTGTAAATGGGGTCATCTGTGGATTGCCCACTTGTTGTCTGTCCAGTCCCATAGACTGCTCGTGTTTCACTTTCTGGTGCACGACAGGTCGTGCCAGGGGATGCACAGTCTCCCCCAACTCACCACTGGGTTTGTTATTCTTCCAGGTGTGAGAGGCAGTGGTGCCCAGTCGCAGCACATCATCCTCCAGGCAGATTTTCCATGCTTCCAACAGCTCTGCTTTCTTCTTTAAATCTTGATCAGTTTGTATCATAGTGAGCAGTAGCCAGGCTCCAGTCAACAGA
>NW_007728692.1:105340-114727 GCF_000696425.1 Galeopterus variegatus | reverse complement strand
TGCTTTCTTCTTTAAATCTTGATCAGTTTGTATCATAGTGAGCAGTAGCCAGGCTCCAGTCAGCAGAAAAGTGGCCACCAGGCCTCATATGCTCCAGTATAGCCATATTTCCTCCCCCTCCCAAGGGGCTCTCCAAGGCTGCACTGCTTCATGGAGTGCCTGGTCTATGCTGACTTGTAGTATAGTAAGCAGCAACCCGATCCCGGTCAACAGGAAAGTGGCCAGAGGGCACAGCATATTCAGGAGTAGCCACATTTCCTCCCTCTCCAAGGGGCTTTTGGCTCCTGTACCTGCTCAAATATCCTGTCACAACTACACCAATTGTAAAGCCAGGGCTTACAGACCCCTCGAGTCTATTGTACAAATTGGGTTACAAACCCTTCACATGCAGGTCTGTGAGCTAGGTAATAGGAAAAAAAGGTTCTGGGAGCCATGGGAATAGAAAAATGAATGGGTTTTAATCAGATCTTGGAGCAACTATCCTAGTGGCTTCTCTGAGAGTTCTGAGAAGCACTGTGTATCAGAGCTGTTAGACTTTTATACGTAAGTCCACAACCCTGGACACCTGGGTGCCCATACACAAATTACATTAAGCAGTAACAAGAAACACCTGAGGACATTTGCAGCAACTGCTTGGCAAGGTTCTGAACATTCGAGGGGCCCTGACATTTTCCTATTTTTCCCAACAGTGTATATACATGGTTTTATAGTTATATAACTTTCATGCCATTTAAGTAACTTATGCTTACACTAGAAAAGGACGTAAAAACATATCCTGATTTTATCTCAACTTCAGTGTCTTTCCCCAGAACATTGCCAAATTCTGGCCCCGGCCTAGTGCCTGGACCATGCTCTGAGGTTCCTGTTTCACATCTTTTTCTGATCCAAGGCAAACTGCAGCATCCTAGCCACAGAGTGAAATGCAAGTGAGATTTAAGTTCAGAAAAATACAGGCTATCCCAAGGAGAATGAAAATAGGTGACAATCTCTCTGGAAGCAAATCTAACAGGAGTTTGCCCTCAAAGGGTAGAGCATGTCTGCTATTTCAAGGGAGTTTTTAAAAGGCCATGATGGCAACAAGCTATTTCTTTCAACAAATTGCTTGATTGGGTTCCAATTCCAGTTTTATTCTTGCCTTGTAACACTTTCACATGGGATGCCTCCATCCCTTTAAAACTGCTGTAAACCTTGCATGAAATCACCTAGTGATTTGCTGCAAGAAAAAATTCACTCAGAACAGAAATACCTGCTACATCTCAGTTAATATCAAACATTTGAAAACTGCAGAGCTGATGCTTGCTTTCACCTTCTGGCTTTTTAAATATTGTCAGGGTCCCTATCAACATCCAAGCTAGTATACATGCGATGGTACACATCCTAAATTAATTGGCAAATAACTTCTTAATATCCTACTTTACACTAGCTTTACGCATGCATGCCTTTTAAGGAACTTTACGTTACAAATAATAGAGGTTGAATGCAATCACTGCACTTACTGAAATCTCTGAGAAGTAAATAGGCCCATGATCATCTTTGATCATCCTTTAATGCTTAGATATGAAGAATATTTTAGCTCTCATTCTCACCACATTCCTGCAAGGTAGAATTTTATATTCCCACTTAACAAATAACAAAAATAGAATTTGGTTTATTCAACTTGTCCAACTGGTAAAGGTGCAGGGATAATTTAACTCCAGGTGTTTGTGAAACCAAAATTCATTTTGCTTCTATTCTACCATGCTGCCTCCATTAAAAAATTTTCTGGGGGCCAGCCCGGTGGCGCACTGGATAGTGCGCCACTTGGGAGCGCGGCGGTGCTCCCGCCCGAGGGTTCGGATCCCACATACAGACCGGTTCCCGCTCACTGGCTGAGCGAGGCGCGGGAGCAACACCTAGGGTTGCGATCCCACTGCCGGTCCCCTGTCCGGTACGGTGGCAACACTGAGGGTTGCGATCCGTTGCTGGACACGGAAAAAGACAAAAGACAAAAAAAAAAAAAAATTTTTCTGGGCCGGCCCAGTGGCGCACTGGAGAGTGTGCCACTTGGGAGCACAGTGGCACTCCCACCGAGGGTTCGGATCCCATGTGGAGACTGGTTAACGCTCACTGGCTGAACGCGGTGCGGGCGCGACACCGAGGGTTGCGATCCTGTTACCGGTCAGTAAAAAAGACAAAAAGGAAAAAAAAAATTTCTGTTCAGTATGTTTAACTGAGAGACCCAGCAAATGGCACAGTAAGAACATGGAATATAAGTTTTATGAAGCACTAATACCTTCAATGAATTAATAGTTAAAGGAGAGAGGCAGACAAGTACAAGGTTACTTCAAAAAGTTTATGGGAAAATAGGATTAGAAGGTAATACAAATCTTTCCATGAATTTTTTGAAGTACCCCCATAAGCAATCAATTCCATACAGAGTCATGAGTACATTAACAGGGATAAAGTGCAGGACACTCTGAGAACTCTAGAAAAAATACCTAACCCAGTCTCTGAGGTTTTGGAAAGGCTTCTTAGAGGAAGAAACCTTAAAAATGAAATCTGAAAGAAAATTAGCACTTACTGAGGTGACACTAGGTTACGCTACACAGGGTAAATGTGATAAACTGGAACTGATAGGTTAACAAGTATTTGTGTGGAATCAAGGAAATGCCACAGTCCAATGAGAAGGAAATGCACATGTATCTGAGCACAAAGCAATACGAATAGTCTTTGAATAAACGTATTCTAAAACAAACAAGCTGCTGCAAATTCTCAAGTACTGGGCTGTACAGTACTAGCCCAGAAGGCTCTGCTGCACGCACTCTAGCCTGAAACACATCAAGGATGCAGAGGAAAATATCTGAATCTGATGTCACACTCCAGGCCTCTGTCAATATGTAATTTTTTTAACACTAAGCAAAATATTGATGGCAAATGACACATCAAGGATGCAGAGGAAAATATCTGAATCTGATGTCACACTCCAGGCCTCTGTCAATGTGTAATTTTTTTAACACTAAGCAAAATATTGATGGCAAATGTATAATTATCTTTTGTTCACTATGCTCAGTGAATTTACCACTAAATAGAAATAGGCAGCCTGTCCTAATAATTGGAGTCTGACCCCTTTGCAAGCAACTTCTGACAACACTCCTGTGCAGGAGCACATGTAGGCTGCTGCCCAGGGTAACTGGGAGATGTACGACAGTAGGACAGAAGTCCCGTCAGAGGTGTATGTCATTACATGGCATGTGTCTTTCAAGAGCATCTTTTCCTTAACTTTTTGATTGTATATCTCCTACTACATACCAATTCCAAAATCATTCAAATTCAGTACTAGTTGCTTAAACTTGAGTAGGGGTACAATCTGTGTCAAGAACCAAAGGGCACCAATGTTGGTGTCACAGATGTGGAGCATGACAAACAAACCGACTTTCCGCAACTGTGTTTTTGAAAAATGAGGCTTAACAACATAAAAGAACCAAATTCACTTGCTGCATCTTCCACACCAAGCAGCAACGATACTTCTGTTATTCCTAGGATGGTTTGTTTCCTTCTCAGGAAGGTGTTTTATGATTTTTTAATGCCGTGGTAATAACATTATTAAAAATTAAATTGGAAGTATGCTTTCATTAATATACTTTCAAGGTAGTTTCCTAATTAGAGACCTGAAAGCCCATCTTTTATAATTGGATTTTACTTATTTTAAGAGGTTTCATTCAATTATGGCTGACAGTAAATTTTGCTCCACACCAAGAAAGCGAGAATGAAACCAAGCTGGATCAAAATGAGAACAAGCCCAACCTATTCTAATTCACACAATCCAATTGAACTGTAATGGTATCGAAACAATTGACTTTTACCATTCCAACTTAATTATGCTACACTAAGCAGAGGAATGTGTGTTGCTTCCTGCTTAAAGCAATTTTGAAAGTGACATCTCTGAAGTGTGGCACCAAGCTATTTTTTCACTCACCCACAATTTGTGAATATTGTTTTAAAACATCACTAAGTCAAATAACCATAACATAATTAAGCCTTTTCTCATTTTGAGGCAGTTTTGTGAAATGCCATGGGATTTGTCACTTTTCTTCACTTGACTGAATGTTCTTGAGAGGCTGCTTGAATTTAAACCCCAGAATTTTTATCCTGAGGAAATAAATGCTGAAAAGTATTTGGGTTGAAATAATATTGCTTAATGTGATGTTAGAAAAACTAAACAGAGGGCTTGCTCAGCGGTTCTGCCAAAATATCACAATACTGCTTTAGGAAAGTCTCATCTGCTTTTTAGTGCTCGGATAGGCACAGCTGCAGGGTAGTTGAAAGTTGTCGGTAAATGAGCACCAGGAACTTAAACCATAACAACCTGTTAAAGAACGACAAAAGATTCCTAGAACGAAAATAAAAACTTTTTTTAAAAAATAAACTAAGTTAATTTGCTTGATGGACAAGGAAGTGCTATGTTCCTCAAGAAATGAGTTCAACAAGTCTCCTGGATTAGAAAGCAGTAGAGTTAGTGCAGAGGCAAAACCGGAGACTTTGCTCCATGTTAGAAGTATTCTAGGTATTACATTCTGATGAAATCATTAGAGACTTGGACATTTCTTTTTAGACTGGCCATTTTTTCAGCTTAACTTTTTTATTATTATTGTTGTTGTTGTTATAACATAGTTGATTGTACACATCTGTGGGGTATAGAGTTGAATATCAATACCTGTGTGCAATATGTGATGCTCAAATCAGGATTAGTATATTCAACATTATACAATATAATTTTTTTCATGGCCTTTTAGCACACTATTAACTTTCAAAGAGGTCCAGAATGGATTCCTAAGACTGCTGGGCTCTGGGCTCAGGCAGCAGACATTTGTATAAGCACTTGCTGAGAATTTAGACAAATTTCCAAATTAGATAGAGGAAGGAACAGAGAGGTGGACTCTTCGGGATTGTTCTGTTCAATAACTTCACGTTTCAGAAGAAGACATGGAAACCCTGTGGGATGAAGTGATGTTCCCAGTCACCGAGTCTTGATAGTTGCAGGAAATCCAAGGTTAGAGGGGACCGAGGTTGAGCAAAATGCTGTCATATTGTGAACCAGGTAAAACCACAGAAGTCTCTGACCCTGGAAGTTTTAATAGAAAAGGACTCATGTTTCAAAATAATTTCTGACCCAAATATGTCATTTTTGCATCTTCTGAAGTATGTATTAAGTATGTCATTTCGTTATGTATTAAGTATTAAGTATGTTGTTTTGGAAGATCTTACTCAAAAATTCAATTTAATTAGCATATACTAAGTGTGGTACATGCACATAGCACTGTCAGGTGCAGGAGGAATGGTGGGCTGTGAAGGAAAATAATAAATACACATACCCTTGCCTTTAAGGAAGCCACAATCTGAAGATAAAAACACAAAATTACTTGCAATACAAGACTGCCATGATGTGCACTGTAATGGATATAAATAAGGTACTATTAAAATCCAGAAGAAAAAAGCAATTCATTCTGACTGAAGGGATTTGGAACAGCTTCAGACAAGAAGTAACATTTGAATTGACCTTGATTGATTCTACTGGTCATTCAACAAGTATTTAGTGAATACTTACTAGGTGCCAGGCACTATCCTTGTTGGTTGAGAAACCCTCTATATCAGTGGACAAAACAAATACCCATCCCTGCTTTTGTAAGGCTTGCATTTTCTCAATAAGCAAGACTTCTAAAAGCATGTTACAAGGAAGGAATTTCAGGCAGAGAGTAGCAAGAACAAATTCATGAATTACGAATGTGCACAGAGTCTGGGGAATTATCCACATGGTTGGAAAAGAAGTTCATGTGTAGTAGCCATTGGGGTAGAGCATGGCAATAGAGCAGGTGGAAAGGTCAGTAGAGAGGAGCCATAAATGGTATGTTACAGAGGTGGGTTTTTATTCTCTAGGCAATTGAAAATATTGTTTCGGGGATGTGATCTAATGAGGAATCTGAAATACAGGGTAAGTTGTATTATAACTACTATGATTGTTACCTTGCAGCAGCACTGGCAAATACCTGGAGGTCAGTATAAATGCCTCCAGGACTGGAAGGATGCAAGAGTCCCTGAGCCATGGGTAAAGCCTGACACTTCCAGGCCTGCTTTAGATCCACCGTAATGTATAAGCTTTGGACTGCTATGGCCATGCCATGGACTCTAGACTGTAACCAGGCTAGTGCTCCATTGAAAGAATTCTGGGGGAGAAAAATTTGGTTTAGGGCCATGCTAGAGGAGGACCTGTAAAGTCATTGACCCCGAGAGTAATGATAACAACTAGGATCTGTAGGGGACAAACCTATTTTTTCAGGGCAAGCAGAATCCGAAAAGACCCAATAGATCTCCCTTTCCTACTACACAACAGAAACTGTCTTTCCAGAGTGGTCTATATTCTTTCTAAAAATCCCCTAGATGATAGGGGTTTGGGATCCAAGGAGTACATGCCTAAACCACATAATGACAATGTTTTGTTGTCCCAATGCTATACTGAGAGACTTAAGAGCATACAATTTTTTAAATCCTGCTCGTCTTCAAGGGCTGGTTCAATCTTCATCTTTTCCTAGAAACTACATTGACCTCCCAGCCACAGTTCACTTTCCCAATTCTGTAATACTTTTATCAGTGCTACTATTTACTCCTTTTTTTTTTTATTTGTCCTTTTTGAGACCGGCCGCACTGCGCTCAGCCAGTGAGTGCTGTGAACGCACTGGCCATCCCTATATAGGATCCGAACCCGCGGCGGGAGCCCAGCGCTGCACTCTCCCAAGTGCGCCACAGGCTCGGCCCTTTACTCCTTAACTATATACTCCCTGTACATAGATAGATAGACAGATAGGTAGATACCTTAATCAACAGAGTGTGAACTCCTTTGGAACTGGAGTCAGATTCCATCCTTAACAGTTGACTGATAATTATTTGGTGGGCTTATTCAGCAAGCACAGGTAATAAACACAGGGTCTATGGAGACGACAAGCTTTGAGCCCTATTTTAGTGATCCCTAGAGTGTAGTGTAAGAACCTTCTTCATCAAAACTAACTGAAGTGCTTGTGAAAAAAAAGAAAAAAGAAAAACCACAGATCCTTTGCTCCTACCTCGAACAGGTGTTTCAATGATTCTGTGCTCATTTCAACTGTGAGAATCACTGCATTATGTAATTGATGACGCAGAACAGCAGTTGGTTTTATAATAGTGAGCAGCATAAAAGAAGGCTCTGAGATAGAGCAAGGTTCATTGCAAACTGGTCTATAAGTGATCACATACTGTGAAGAGTTAAGGAAACCTTAAGTAGACCAAGATAACAAGGAAACTTGAAGTTTATTGAGCTTCCACTCTGACAGTACTTTGTTAGATGCTTTAGAGCATTATCTCTTTTCACCTTTACTACAGCTAGGGGAAGACAGCATTAATTTTTACAAATGGAGCTTGAAGAAGTTAAGTAACTTGTCCAGAGTTACCTAGCTTATCAAAGATGGAGCCAAGATTCAAACCCATGTCATTTTATTCCAAAGTCAAACTCTCCTAATACACCATGCTCAGATTTTAAAACTTGGTAACAATTAAAATTAACTTTCATTATATTGAAAGGTATCTTGTTTACAACCCTAGGTTTTTGACTAAAATCTGTTTGCGAATTTTAGTTCATAAGTGAAAATCAGCGGATCACCTATCAGCAATATTTTTAAATTTTTAAATAATTTTGTTGTTGTTGTTAGGCCAATAGAAGCACATCAATTTACTGTTTTATTAAATGCAACTCTTTTGCCTGAAAACTTCATATTTTCCATACAGTGTTTTAAACCACAAATTGATTCTTTCATATATGAAGGTACTTCAAGAAGTTGGTGGAAAAATAGAATTAAAAGATAATACGGATCTTTCCATGAACTTTTTAAAGTACCCTCGTATTCCCAATGTGATGTGTCTCATAAAAGTCAAGTTATCATGGATATCTCAGAATAACAGAAAAGGAGATATTTTAAGCTTGGTGAAAAAGGAGGCATAGACAAGGTACTGAAGGAGAGAGAATTTGGGGTGTAACCAGGTAGAAGTTTCAATAGGAGGAGACCTGTGTGACTAAAGATATAGGACTTTAAAACATGCTTTACAGTGTTACAATTAAATTTTAAGTAAGCAAAAGTCACCAACATTTATGGTAAAAAGACTGTGAGCAGCAATACACAAGTAATCCAACACAGAAACCCTAGAAAGTAGGACCATCCTGGGACTCACTTGATACAGCGGTTGGCAAACAGAACAGGGTTATGTAGAGCTGTGTAAGGCAGTACTAGCTGGAAAATTGGATGTTTCAACCAAACTAGCAAAAGGTCAAGAGTTCAGACACTTTCTAAGAATTCCCTTTGCTCTGACCCCTGGTGGCAATTACAATGCTCCACACTGTACTCCACAAATATGTACAAGTAAATGTTAAAATAAAGAAAAGAAAAAAGAATACTGTGTGTAAATTCCAGTTGCTCTGGGAAGGATCTGCACAAAAGAGGCTGACAGCTTTCTCAGCCTTGTGACGCTGACTTTCAGGAGAGGCTGCTCTGTGCTAGAGGAAGCAGAGAAACTCTAGACATAGGATAATGGAAGCCAGCGCTGAGGCTTTTTGTCTTTCTAATTGAATCCAGCAGATCCAAGGTGGGTCAATTTGGGCAATTCTGGCTTCAAACATGCCATGGACTTATTGCATTTGTGTAAGATTAGATGCATTAGATGCAAGGATTTTAATAATGATTGAAAATATTTTTATTTATTTCTCCTTTTATTTTTGGCTTGAGGAAGTTTTTTCTTCATGACCCATATGAAGTCCAGAGTTAGGATGTAAAATGGGAGAAATTAGCCCACACCTCTTCTTTTCTTTCTCATGACCTTATCCATGGGAAGGAAGTGTGGTGGAGGAGAAGGAGCATGAGGCAGGGTTCTGAATCCCTCCAGTGCATCTTACTGCAGGATTTCTTTCCTCCTCGATAAACTGGGGACAATCCTATTTACCTTACCTGGCTGCTGTAAGGATCAGATGAGAAAATACATGTATACCACTTTGCATTTATCAGCATATAATTTTATAAAATTATCAATATGGGGCCGGCCCAGTGGCGCACTGGATAGTGCACCGCTTGGGAAGCGCGGCGGCGCTCCCACCCGAGGGTTCGGATCCCACATACGGAGGCGCGGGAGCAGCACCGAGGCTTGCAATCCCATTGCCAGTCCCCGGTCCGGTATGGGGGCAACAAGTGCGCCGCTTGGGAAGCGCGGCGGCGCTCCCACCCGAGGGTTCGGATCCCACATACGGAGGCGCGGGAGCAACACCGAGGCTTGCAATCCCATTGCCAGTCCCCGGTCCGGTATGGGGGCAACACTGAGGGTTGCGATCCGTTGCCG
>NW_007728692.1:103237-105056 GCF_000696425.1 Galeopterus variegatus | reverse complement strand
ACGGAAAAAAAAAAAAAAAAAAAAAAAAAAAAAAAAAAAAAAAAAATATCAATATGCCTCTCATGCAAATATAAAGCAAGCATGTGCCAAAAGTACACTTAACTTTTTAATGATAGAACCATCTAGATGACAAAACTGGTTCAAAGAAGTGTTAGAAAACAATGATTACATAGTCCACCAGGGCAGGCTAACTGAAATAAGTATGCCGAGTGAGAGAGAAAACTGATTATTGTCCTACACGTCAATAAAACCACAGCCTTTGAGGTCATCTTTTGCACCAGACATGGATTGTTTGTATCTCTGTTGGACAAACTATAAGTTAATACATGATTTTATAGTCTTGACTCTAAATGATAGAAAACAGTAAAACAAACAAAAGAACAATCCTCTAGAGAATTAAATCTTCCTTGGGTGGGCCTGATAGGCAATGATTCCATATGACTTTGAAACGACATACAGTCATTCTTTGTTTTATTTCTAAGTTTTAGATAATTTTCCCAACAGTTCCCTTTTGTATCATAAATCCTCTCTGAATATTATTCTTACTACAAAAAGTTCATTGTGCTTTGGATCTGATTAATTTATAAGGGGGCAGTAAAAGATGTTAATTAACCACATAAGCCTCTTTGAGTATAGACAGCAAATTCAGAGCTACTGATTTAAGCAGCCACTAAGGCCAGAAAATTAACCTCTGTATGGAAATTTTAAAAGAAATCTCTGATTGCACTTTCAAATGTCTTTTTCCACAAACAATTTACTGCTTTTAGTGACTCTCTTATTCCAAGGGGTATTAGTTTCCTATTGCTGTTTAAATGAATTACCACAAATGTGGTGGTTTAAAACAACACACATCTATTCTCTTACAGTTCTGAGGCCAGAAGGCTGACACAGGTCTCATTGAGCTAAAGTCCAGATGCTGGCAAGATTGATTCCTTCTGGAGGCTCTAGGGGAAAATCATTTCTGTTGCCTTGCCCACCTTCTGGAGGCCTCCTCTAATCCTTGGCATGTGATCCCTTTTCTCTATCTTCAGAGCCAGCAATGTAGCATCTCTCAGTCTCTCAATATCTTTCTCTCCCTGTCCTTTACTTCTGTCATCACATCGCCTTCTGTCTGTCTGACCCCTCCTGGGTTCTCTTCTAAGGACCTTGTGATTACACTGGGCCTACCCAGATAATCCAGAATACTCTCCCCATTTTAAGATTCTTAACTTGATCACATCTACATAGTCCTTTCCTCCACACTCTAGGTTCCAGGGATTAGGATATGAGCATGGGTGGGGAACAACATTATTCACCCTTCCACACAAGGGTGAGAAACTAAATTCAATACATTTGCACAGTATGCCTATGGCTTTTATACATTTTGATGACTGTCTCTCTTTGAGGTGCCCAACATCTTGCAGATATCCTGGCATGTTAGGAAATTAATTTCCTTCCTTTTTTCCTATAAATCTGGATTCTATAAAAAATAGCAGACCAGTTTCCTGAGAGAACTTTCCAAAACTTGCTTCCACATTTGAAGTATAATACTTGTTCCTTAATGGTGGGATTGCTATACCTGATTAAATGAGATTTGTTCTTAAATATGACAGTCCTGGTATTTTAGTCAGGAATTAGCTTACATAATTTTGATGACTGAGAAATTCCATGATCTGCTGTCTACAAACTGCAGACCCAGGAAAACAGGTGGTGTAATTTGGTTCAAATCCAAAGGCCTGAGAATCAGGGGAGCAATGGTGTAACTCCTAATCTGAGGGTAGTAGGAGATGAGATGAGCTGTCCCAGCTCAAATGGTAACATATAAAAAGGGGGGGGGGGG
>NW_007728692.1:97773-102765 GCF_000696425.1 Galeopterus variegatus | reverse complement strand
AACTGCAGACCCAGGAAAACAGGTGGTGTAATTTGGTTCAAATCCAAAGGCCTGAGAATCAGGGGAGCAATGGTGTAACTCCTAATCTGAGGGTAGTAGGAGATGAGATGAGCTGTCCCAGCTCAAATGGTAACATATAAAAAGGGGGGGGGGGGGGAGCAGGGGATTTCTCATTCCTCTGCCTTTTGTTCTATTCAGGCCTTCAACAGATTGTATTAGATGATGTCCACTCACCTTGGGGAAAGCAATCTACTTTACTGAGTCCACCAATTCAATTAAGACTAGTGAGTTCAGTTAAAGACTAGTGAGTTCAGTTAAAAACTAGTGAGTTGTTTCTGAATTCTGAAGGGTCAGAGAGAACAAGGTGCCATATAAAGAATGTATCATTTATAGGTTACTAAACTGAGGGTTAAAGATAGATCAAAAAGAGAAAGGATCTTTTTATACCCTTAACAGAATATCTTAAACTCTGTCAGCGATATTAAAAACTAAATAAGCACAATTGAATTTCTCTCACAGTTCACTTAATCCTACTCGAGTCCTGTATTACTGGATGTTAAATCAACACTTTATTTTTATAAGGTCATCCACTTCTGGACTTATTAAAAAGAGTGCTGGAAATCCTGATTCAGTTCTCTGGTACAGTCATAGTTGTCTAAGTGTTGTCACCTTAAGCTCCAAAACCTGTGTAAATGACTCTATTTAAAGTACCAATAGGAAAAGAGTACCTGACCCCATCTTTCCATGAGATTCAGAGACTGCCATTCTTTGACAAAGGCCCAGTTTCCAGACTGTTGCTTATAGCAAAGCCTTCAGACAAACATGAGGGTAAAGCAGATACCACCTATTGCTGATGGGAATGAAAGGCTGTCTGAGCAGATTACAAGAGGGAAAATGATTAATATTTAAGTCTTTTTGTTAAGAGCAAAATAATACTCCAAGACCAATTGTCATTTTCAGATAGGGAAAATAAAACTCTAATTTTACATTAATGTAATATTTGGCAGAGAAAAATTCACAAACTTAAAATATACATCTTATCAATAAACCCATTAAAACTGGGAAAACTTTGCCAAAATTTTAATGTAATTCTTTGCTTTTATTCAAACTCATCATGTGCAGATATACTCTAAGGGAAATAAAATTCAGTTTCCTCAAACCCTCTATACTATACACATTCATGCTTTTCCATTCCCAATACATTTTCATAATTTGGAACGTGTTTTATTTTCACCATGTAAACAAAAGTATAGCCCATTACCTTATATACATGTGCATGTATAATACAACCTCCCAGAGCCACATACATCCTTTGAACATCTTCAAAGTGGCAAAAATAAACATGTTTATTAACATGACTCAAAATTACAGCTTCTCTTTAACATATAAAAATAATAAAATTAGTATAGATATACATAGATATAGATATATACAGACATATGGTAGCCAACA
The DNA here is from genome assembly GCF_000696425.1 of Galeopterus variegatus. Lineage (NCBI taxonomy): Eukaryota > Metazoa > Chordata > Mammalia > Dermoptera > Cynocephalidae > Galeopterus > Galeopterus variegatus. The sequence continues at coordinate 101,313 of NW_007728692.1, read as the reverse complement.
TGTCAGCATTATCTCTTCTTGAAAAGCTATCAAGATATCTAAAGATTATTTATAAATTAACTTGATTTAACATTAGTTTAAGGTCTTAAGCTTAATAAGAAACTTGAAAATTAAATTTAAACTGCCACATCACAAAGCATAATTACTGTTGATATAGAAATGTTAGAATTCTAACTCAATATAATTGCATAACTAAATTTACATCTCTTTTAAATATTATGTGGCAACGTGAGAGTATTTAATCAGTAAACTAATATAATGTGTTTAGGAAGTTCAGATTAACTAGCCTCTTAATCAGGAAACAAAAAACAAATCTGTACAAAAATTTGCATGTGAACTATAATTCACACTGATAAAATTAGAGGAAAGACCTATGTTTTTAGCTAATTATTAAAAATTAACTAAATATTGGGCCGGCCCGGTGGCGCACTGCTACAGTGCACCACTTGGGAAGTGCGGCAGCGCTCCCACGGAGGGTTCGGATCCCACATACAGACCGGCCGCTCACTGGCTGAGCGAGGAGCGGGGGCAACACCGAGGGTTGCGATCCCGTAGCCAGTCACGAAAAAAGACAAAAAGACAAAAAAAAAAAAAATTAACTAAATATGGTTAAAAATGCATTTTGATTACAAGAACTTAGGTTTTCATATATAAATTCTTCTGAGATAGCAATGTCTGTGAATTTTTTTTAAGGGTAGCACATATAATATATTAACACTTCAGTTTCTCTATATTATGGGAATCCTGGGAATACAGATATAAGTAATCAATTATAAAAACAATAAAAAGAGATCATTTAATTTATAAGGTTTATAATCTAATTTATTAATACCTCCAAAAGGTAAGAATATATGTTACATTCACACAATGAGGTGAAAAGACTTTTTTTCTTAAATTTCCAGAGGTGGTCACTGAGGGTTGAAGCTTTAGTTCCACAACCTTAGCCATGGCTCAAAAGTAAACATGGAACAAAAAACTCATGGGGACAGAAAGGGTGGTTTTATTTAACAGTGAACCTGAGACACAATCTTGCTCAGACAAAAGAAAAAGGCTAACAAACCAGATTTTCAGTCATCTCTCATAATTTTAGTCATCCCTACAAAGAACTGGATTACTTTCATTGACCCGATAGATTACCACCTGGTGAAAACAAAATGCCAGATTCTCAGTCGTTGCTGTCTCAGTGGAGAATACATACTGGCCATGTGCAAGTCAGATTCACATGTACACAGAACGCCCTCCTGACTGTGTTCTTGAGACTGGCCTAGCAGTTAAATACCCACTAGATTGTATACCTGGCTGTGGCCCAAACCAGGATCTTCAGACACACAAAGATCTCTCTTGATCAGACAGTAGAGGCGGCCCAGTGATCTGAGACCAGATACAGATCCATTGGTCTTTGCCCATGTTGTGGAAGAGAAATGACTAAGCAATGAGTTAGGAAAGACAAATGTTTATCAACAATTAATTTGCAAAAAAAAAAAAAAGAACATATTTGATTCAAAACACAGGATCAAAAAGAAAGGGGGAGAGGGAAGGGAGAAGGAAAGGGAAGGGAAAAACAACAGAAAGAGAGAGAGTCAGAAAAGGTAAATTCTATTACTGCCTGGGACTTGCTCCAGATGCATGTTGGTAAGACAATCTCTAAAACAAAATACAATTTAAAAACAGTTATAAATATGACAATAATGCAAATATAAACAAAGCAAGTGTCAAAGATGTATTTAACTTTGAGGGAAACAGCAGGATGTTAAAGTGCATTCATTCCAAGGAGATCTGGAGGAACACTGGTTCCAGAGGCCACTAGGAAAGGGAAAACTGGTGAATGTCCCATAGGACAATAAAATTATAACTTTTGGGGTTATCTTTTCTATTAAACAGAAATTATTTACATCTCTGCCAGATGCAAAACCTACAAATTAACATGGGATTTCACAGAATCTAGACCTGAATCAACAGTAAATTGAAAAATGAAGATGCATTTCTCTAGAGAACTAGATCATCCTCAGGTGAGCCTGTTGTACAATGGCCACCATGACAGAGAAAGGCCATGCAGTTTATTTTTATTTTTTGCTTTATTTTCAAATGTTGATAAGTTTTATTAACACATATAATAGTTATTTAAAAACAATTTCTTTTCCTTGCCTTGATCTAACAAGGGCAGGTAATTTGTGGGGTTGTCATGAGCTTTCTATTCATAAAGGTCTTATAAGAAAAAATAGTTTCTAATATATAAAAGAAGAAATGTTCGAAACTATTGTTCTTAAAACAGCATGTCTACTAGAAAAGCACATTCTTTCCTGCTTTCAAACAAAAAGTCTCTGTTTTTTCAATAGGAAACAATTTATTCCCTATAGTAAACAAGAATGGCTGTGTCAGGGAAAATTCTCAGAAAGGAGGATTTACATTCTTTTACATATATAAATTCCCTTTAGGAAAAAATGAATAAAAGCCATCATTTTAACTAATTGACGTTAAAAGTTGACTGTTATAACAGCCTAGAGTTAGGTGCTAACTATTTACTTCCCCAATGCTAAAATCTATGTTTGTTTGGGTTGTGTTTTTTTTTTCCTACATAAATACTGTTTTTATTTCCAGAAAGAAGCAGCCACCTCTGTAGTAAGGCACAGCACAGTTACATTACCAATGTGGCAGAAATCCCTGCTGCTTGTCCCTCTGATCTCAGCCAACACTGTAAAATATATGTTTTATTTGGACAGTAAATATCATCTTGAGAAAGAGCACACAAATAAGACATTAATGAAATCTTTTTTTTTCTTTTACCCCTGATTTCTGTCTCTTGACCATCAGATCATATGTTCATAAGATAAAAGAAAAAAGCCACACCATTTGATTTAGTTGCTATTAAGCAGTTGCTGTCAAGAGGTCTAATGCAAGGTAGAAATTAAAGCTATTTCCTAAAATAGGGACAATAGTTAAGTATTGTTTTCAGTTAAGTATATTATAATTGTCCCCTCTGCAAATGCTTCTACATAAGGCAAGCAGATTGTAATTATGAGTAATATAATAATATATCATTATCTAAATTGTATATGCTTCAGCCTTGTCCTAGAAAATGGATTTCTTATGGATCTTATTCATTATACCCAGGAATTCATCATTATATGTTCACCCTAATCAGTAGTGCAGTTGGAGATAAATAAATGCTTATAACAATTAATTTGCAATAAAAAATAAAGAACATATACAAAAACACAGCTCATCTAGGGATGGGATACAGGTAGACATGGGTAATGGTGGCAGTAGGGGAAACTTGACTTTGAAGTCAAAAGATACTTCAATTCAGTAAAGAACTAGGCAGGGAGTCTGTAGATATTTGATGCAGGAAAGGAAACATTGTTAGAGCATGAAAAGGGAACATTTTGCAACTTGGATGAGCTGGGAGGAAAGCGAGAAGAAGTGAGAATTACTCGGCACCAGTGATTGGAACACTAAGTTCAAGAATAAAACCAACGCAACAGAATCCAAACAAAGGAACACAATAGACACACTTAGTGGAAATGAAATTGGATTTCTAAA
>NW_007728692.1:87916-96800 GCF_000696425.1 Galeopterus variegatus | reverse complement strand
CACATATAATATATTAACACTTCAGTTTATATTATGGGAATCCTGGGAATACAGATATAAGTAATCAATTATAAAAACAATAAAAAGAGATCATTTAATTTATAAGGTTTATAATCTAATTTATTAATATCTCCAAAAGGTAAGAATATATGTTACATTCACACAATGAGGTGAAAAGACTTTTTTTCTTAAATTTCCAGAGGTGGTCACTGAGGGTTGAAGCTTTAGTTCCACAACCTTAGCCATGGCTCAAAAGTAAACATGGAACAAAAAACTCATGGGGACAGAAAGGGTGGTTTTATTTAACAGTGAACCTGAGACACAATCTTGCTCAGACAAAAGAAAAAGGCTAACAAACCAGATTTTCAGTCATCTCTCATAATTTTAGTCATCCCTACAAAGAACTGGATTACTTTCATTGACCTGATAGATTACCACCTGGTGAAAACAAAATGCCAGATTCTCAGTCGTTGCTGTCTCAGTGGAGAATACATACTGGCCATGTGCAAGTCAGATTCACATGTACACAGAACGCCCTCCTGACTGTGTTCTTGAGACTGGCCTAGCAGTTAAATACCCACTAGATTGTATACCTGGCTGTGGCCCAAACCAGGATCTTCAGACACACAAAGATCTCTCTTGATCAGACAGTAGAGGCGGCCCAGTGATCTGAGACCAGATACAGATCCATTGGTCTTTGCCCATGTTGTGGAAGAGAAATGACTAAGCAATGAGTTAGGAAAGACAAATGTTTATCAACAATTAATTTGCAAAAAAAAAAAAAAGAACATATTTGATTCAAAACACAGGATCAAAAAGAAAGGGGGAGAGGGAAGGGAGAAGGAAAGGGAAGGGAAAAACAACAGAAAGAGAGAGAGTCAGAAAAGGTAAATTCTATTACTGCCTGGGACTTGCTCCAGATGCATGTTGGTAAGACAATCTCTAAAACAAAATACAATTTAAAAACAGTTATAAATATGACAATAATGCAAATATAAACAAAGCAAGTGTCAAAGATGTATTTAACTTTGAGGGAAACAGCAGGATGTTAAAGTGCATTCATTCCAAGGAGATCTGGAGGAACACTGGTTCCAGAGGCCACTAGGAAAGGGAAAACTGGTGAATGTCCCATAGGACAATAAAATTATAACTTTTGGGGTTATCTTTTCTATTAAACAGAAATTATTTACATCTCTGCCAGATGCAAAACCTACAAATTAACATGGGATTTCACAGAATCTAGACCTGAATCAACAGTAAATTGAAAAATGAAGATGCATTTCTCTAGAGAACTAGATCATCCTCAGGTGAGCCTGTTGTACAATGGCCACCATGACAGAGAAAGGCCATGCAGTTTATTTTTATTTTTTGCTTTATTTTCAAATGTTGATAAGTTTTATTAACACATATAATAGTTATTTAAAAACAATTTCTTTTCCTTGCCTTGATCTAACAAGGGCAGGTAATTTGTGGGGTTGTCATGAGCTTTCTATTCATAAAGGTCTTATAAGAAAAAATAGTTTCTAATATATAAAAGAAGAAATGTTCGAAACTATTGTTCTTAAAACAGCATGTCTACTAGAAAAGCACATTCTTTCCTGCTTTCAAACAAAAAGTCTCTGTTTTTTCAATAGGAAACAATTTATTCCCTATAGTAAACAAGAATGGCTGTGTCAGGGAAAATTCTCAGAAAGGAGGATTTACATTCTTTTACATATATAAATTCCCTTTAGGAAAAAATGAATAAAAGCCATCATTTTAACTAATTGACGTTAAAAGTTGACTGTTATAACAGCCTAGAGTTAGGATCATACGTTTCACTGTTCATTTGTGTGTCTGTATACAGTGTGTTGCCCCAGTCCCCACTGGAGACAGAACATAAACACCATATGAGTTTCCTAGAATCTGCAGCTTCTGATTTGCAAAACAAATCCAACCTCAAGTCGTATAACTTCGTATAATGTATGCTATACGAAGTTATTACGTTCATCATTATATGTTCACACTAATCAGTAGTGCAGTTGGAGATAAATAAATGCTTATAACAATTAATTTGCAATAAAAAATAAAGAACATATACAAAAACACAGCTCATCTAGGGATGGGATACAGGTAGACATGGGTAATGGTGGCAGTAGGGGAAACTTGACTTTGAAGTCAAAAGATACTTCAATTCAGTAAAGAACTAGGCAGGGAGTCTGTAGATATTTGATGCAGGAAAGGAAACATTGTTAGAGCATGAAAAGGGAACATTTTGAAACTTGGATGAGCTGGGAGGAAAGCGAGAAGAAGTGAGAATTACTCGGCACCAGTGATTGGAACACTAAGTTCAAGAATAAAACCAACGCAGCAGAATCCAAACAAAGGAACACAATAGACACACTTAGTGGAAATGAAATTGGATTTCTAAACTGGATTTTAAGACTCTGCTATAAGCTATATGCTACATTAAGAGATAAATGCTACCAATTCTGCACATTTTCTGAAAGCCCCATAAACTCTGGACAATGTACCAAACTGACTCACAACATGACCTCAATGAAGGAAGAGTTACCTTTAGGAAAAAGCTTTCTGAAAATCCTGTAGAACTTAATGAAAATAACTACTCCTTCCAAATAGCTCAGGAGGAGGGTTAGACCTGCACATTGTTTAGAAGCACGAAGAAGGGGCCTGAAAACTGACTTAATCCAAACTCCTAACACAGTAGAGGTTTCCACTGAATCAAAGCCTTAGACAAATTGTTCTCAGCTCTCGGGCAGAGGCTATAACCCTAACACAGTAGCTTATTTTGTGGCTCTGATGTAACCCATCATCCCACAAAGCCAGCCTTTGGCTTACACAATGAGATGGGTGACCAGAGTACAAAAAGTAGTATTGGAATGTGATGGGGAGGAAAAGGAGATTGTGATGCCAGAAGATATGCCTAAATATACACCAGACAACACTCCCTACTTGCATTTCTGGTTGATGACTTTGGCCTTCAGCGAGACGTGATTACCTGTATCTCAGCCAGTGTAATAACAGGTGTTACTATTGTCTGTAAAAATATGCCATCTCATTTTTAAAGCTAGTGTTTGGCTTCCCTTGATAATAAACTCTGGAGACTAAGTCCTAGGATCTGAAGAAGCATTTCTTTTTATGTGCTACAGCACTTGAGCAACTGACATCTAGTTTGTCATGTAGAGTGCTCAGGTGAGAAAGTTGGAGCATTTTCCTGTTTATGTCTCATGTCCTGACATTAATTTGATTTAACTTCCAGCATTATCAAGCAATAAAATAGTTTGTCATGTAGAGTGCTCAGGTGAGAAAGTTGGAGCATTTTCCTGTTTATGTCTCATGTTCTGACATTAATTTGATTTAACTTCCAGCATTATCAAGCAATAAAACGTACTTCTGTCATGATATCCATTCCTTGTAAATAGTAGCCAGAAAATATGTTTTGGCTAATTGTCTTGGTTCCTGACATTTCAGTTGATTTCTTAACATGCTCTTTATGAAACTATGACCATCCTGCTGTGGAACAATTTCCATTCATATTTAATGGTGTGCAAGTTGGTGTGACAGGGAAATTAAGAATTTGCTGTCCCTATGTTCACATGTGGGCATATGAATATAATTTCATAAATTTTTCTCTATGAGAACTGCCTGCTAACCAACCTTCTGATTATAATCTTGACCTTCTCCAAGTGATCCTTGCAGTTCTGCTAGAATGATATCCCTATAATGTGCATCTGACCATGACACTCCCATGCTTAAAATACTCCAATGATTCTCAAATGTCTACAGAGCAATCAATGTCCAAGCAAACCAGCATGATTCATTACACCTTTATGAACAGGTGCTTTCCCAGGTGCCTACCTGCCTTCCCAGGCACATTTCTCCTCATCTCTTGCCTTGCCTTATAGACTCATGGCAAATACAATTTGTTCTTTTTTTTATATGTTTGCCCAGGCTGTGAATTTTTGCTTGGTCAACTTTTCATCCTTTGAGAGCACAGGCATTCTGGCCTCCAGGAACATTTTGCTGACTTTTTTTTCCTCCTGCAATTGGGATAAGTGCTGCTGCTTCGTATTTCATTCTTTAATACTCTCTGCAAATCTTTATTCTCACATGTATGGTCCTTTATTGAAATCCATTAACATTTATGTGCCTACTTCTACTAAACCATAAACACCTAGGTGTTGTATTTTGGCACAGAGAAGATGCTCAAAAAATGAATATTTTCCAAATGAATTAATAGCAAAAGAAATAAATGAACCAAACTCTGTAGTAGTCTTTTCTCCCTAGCAGAAGGCAATATATTAAATATTAAAACCTGAGGATAGCAACTGTGGTTTATGCTTTATATAGCCCAGGTGCCAACCATAAGTGCTTAGTGAATGATGGTTAATTACATTAAACTCCTCTATGGTATGTCCCTTACATCTGATATTAAATATTAAAACCTGAGGATAGCAACTGTGGTTTATGCTTTATATAGCCCAGGTGCCGACCATAAGTGCTTAGTGAATGATGGTTAATTACATTAAACTCCTCTATGGTATGTCCCTTACATCTTTAGAATTCTGGAGCTAAAGTTCATTTTACTCGAAACTCTCATTTAACATGATACTCCTCCTCTGTGGTATAAAGAAAGACAAAATAACTCAACCAAGGTCACACAACTTGATAGTGGCTTAAAGACTAAACTTGGTTTCTTGACTCCCAATCAAGGGTGTTTTCACCACATTTAGTTGGGGTTATTTGTTGAGGAATTGTAGGTTAAAGAAAGAGAGAGAGAAATAATGGAAGGAAGACAGAAAAGTAAAATATGCAGATCAATAAAATTTTGTTTTGGAACAAATGAGAATAAAAAAAAATTTTTTTAAGTGCCTAAGGGCTATGTCATTTTGTTAGATACTAGAGAGAATACAATTGAGTAAGAGAATTGGATTTTGCAGTTAAGCTTCCAATCCATCTGAGGATATAAGGAATTTCAAACTGAAAAGTGTAAGGAGAAGTAGTAGTAAGTACAAAACTACAAGTGAAATCACAAAGCAATACTGGTCAAAGTTGTATAGGCCAGGAGTGCTGTGGTTTAAAGGGAAGAATTGTGACTCTGGACCAAATCAGCACAACAACACAGTCTTGAATGATGGACAGGAATCGGGCAGGCTGAGTGGAGGATGCAGGATGTGATGAACACTGGAGAGCCCAGGCCTGTTCCAGTTGAGGCTATGTACAGCCAAGCAGGGGTACAGAATTCTGAAGAGGTAGATCAGGCAAAATTTTGAAATACCTGTGTATTATTCAGAGTTCTCCAGAGAAACTGACCAATAGGATACATACAAGAAGAGATTTATTATGAAAAATTGGCTTACACAATTAGAGGCTGAAAAGTCCCATAATCTGCCATCTACAAACTCAAGGCCCAAGAAATCTGGTGATGTAATTCCAATCCAAGTCTGAAGGCCTGAAGACCAGGAGCGCTGATGATGTGTATCTCAGTTCTAGAGCAGGAAAAGACTGATGTCTCAGCTCCAAGAGTCAGGCAGAGAGTGAATTCTCCCTTCCTCTGCCTCATTATTCTGTTCAGTCCCTAAATGGATTGGATGATTCCCTTCCACATTGGGAAGGGCAATCTGCTTTACTCAATCCACCAATTCAAATGCTAATCTCTTCTGGAAACAACCTCACAGATACAGCCAGAAGTCATGTTAAACTAGATATCCGGGTATCCCATGGCCCAGGCAAGTTGATCCTTAAAATTAATCATCACAACCTCCAAAGTAAAGTCAAGGTCTAGATTAAATTGTAGGTGGCATTAATCCATTATTTACCTTATGTGCTGGGAGAAATTGCATGAATATGAAGATTGTGTTTTGCGACAATGAATCTTCTAGTCATTTATAAAATGAAATACAATAGAGACCAGTAAAGAGTAGATACATGAGTCCTGGCATGTAAAGTAATAAAATCCAAACTCCAGAGTTATGAAAGTGGGGGAAGGACAGTAAGAGATAGTTGTAAAAATAATAATCATTAAAATTTAAAATGCTTTCAATATGTTAAGAATTATGTTAGTGCCATTTAATCTTCACAAAAACTCAACATGGATTGAACACAGGTTCAGGTTATGTAACTTGCCTGAAGTCACACAGCAGAGATTCAAACCCAGCTGTGTGGAAAATTTACATTCTTTCCACTGCATTGCTCTGTCTCTTGGCCAAATGGATAAATATACTCAACAGAGGCACACGGTACAATCAACTGCAAATGCTCATAAGGAGGGCAGTAAATCTTCAGCCTCTTTGTGTTTCATATGTGTCTGATGAAATTGGTAGTCAGGAGAGAGAAAAACAGCTAAGTGTGTACAAAGGTCTAAGTTCCTGTTTGTAAGTGAAACTCAAATAAACAAGATGGCCAAATTACCTTGCAATTGATGGTAGTCAGGAGAGAGAAAAACAGCTAAGTGTGTACAAAGGTCTAAGTTCCTGTTTGTAAGGGAAACTCAAATAAACAAGATGGCCAAATTACCTTGCAATTGGAGCTCAAGAGCCCCAAGGGCCACTATTTTTTGTTTAATGAATAAATAAAGATGAAAGATGTCCAGTGTGAGTTCTGTGAAGGGCAGACTACTGTGGTTTTTGTTTTCTAAATTATTATATTTTATATTATAAATTATTTTATTTTATAAATTATTATAAAATATTAATAAAATTATTTATTTTATTTTCTAAAATGATGGTGATGCATGTGGTAGATGGAATAGTGGCTCCTTCAAAAGATGTTCATGTCCTAATCTCTGGAACCTGTAAATGTTACTTTATACAGCAAAAAAAATTAAAGATATTTGAGAAGGGGAAATGATTCTGGATTATCCAGATGGCCCTCAATGCAATCACAACTATCCTTATAAGAGAGAAAGAAGCAGAGGGAGATCTCATACATCCAGACAAAGAGGAGACAACGTGACCACAGAGGCAGAGATTGGAATGATGTAACCATAAGACCAGGAGCAGTGGTGGCAGCCACCAGAAGCAGGAAGAGGCAAAGACTGAGTGTCTCCCATGGCCTCCAGAGAGAGCATGGCCCTGCTGACACTGATTTCAGGCAGTGGCACTGATTTGGGATTTCTGGCCTCCAGAACTGTGACAGAACAAATTCCTGTTTTTTCAAGCCACCAAGTGTGTGATTATTTGCTACAGCAACCATAGGAAATTACAGTGCTCAAATGACATTAGAAGGCCTAAATTATAAATGCCCTAAAAATTTTGATAATACAGAGAAAGAAAAGAGGGGATGGGACACTTGCTCTCAGCAGGACCTTGAATAGGATTTGGATTGACCTTGTTCTGACTTCCCAGACTTTGTTAACTCCACGTGCAGACTATTTTAAAGTCATTCTTTTCATACTGACCATTTAGGTTGCTACCATGTCACATTTGACTGGTGTTAAGATGTTAGAACTCACAAAATAAATGAGTGCTAATAAAATGGTGGAGTGGTCTGCTGTCAAGTGAACCAGGGCAATGGTTTATAACAGCATGTTGGAACCAAATCACTGGATACTGGCATGAATCTGAGGTATGCAATTTTGCTGGCTTTGATTATCATAAGTGTTAAACAGCAGTGACACAACGTTCCTTTTGTCCACAGGCTCGGTGGGATGGCTTGACTGGGCGTATAACCTTCAATAAATCTGATGGCTTGAGGAAGGATTTTGACCTGGACATTATTAGTCTCAAAGAGGAAGGAACTGAAAAGGTAACCTCCTTGATAACTAATAAATAAATAAAATAAAGAGCATTGCTCAAGCATGTTAGCTAAATTGCTCAGACACCTGAGGGAATAATAGATCCTCCCAGTATGTTTATCTACATTTAGTTTTCTAGAACTCTTCCCCTCATCTGCATATAGATATTGGCGTACTATATTCTTAAATTGTATATGTTATTAAAAGTCACGCTAACTAATATTTACAAGCATGCATATATTGTTACATATATAACTCTGTGGTTGGGTGCCATTAAGTCCATTTCTCAAAGGTTTTAAAAAATTGAGCTATACTTGGAAAATCAGAAGCTGTCAATGGTTTAATTTATGGAAGGGCATCCAAAGGTTACTCAGAAATTAATTTTAATTGAACTTCATTTTGAGATTGGTAACAGAGGGACAGAATAAAGTGGGATAGAAGAGGTTTACTGGAACAAATTAGCTTTGCATCCTTAATTTTGGGACAAATCCAAAAAAATGTATTTTAATGTTGGATATTCATTTTCAGATTATTTTAGTTGTAATTCTCAATCTCTCAGAGCTTAAAGTTCTATTGTAGTTACAGTATTTAGAGTAACACAAATGTAACTACTTAGTTAAAAATAATGATAAAAAATTTGGCTTCTCAGCATACTCTGTTTTTTATTATGCCAAAATTCATGACTATAAGTTGATGTTAACACATAGTTCAAAAATTTTGCCTTAGAGAAAAAAAAAGATCATCTGAACATCAAAACTCTATAATGCAACATTTTTTCCACTGTAGCAAATGAGATAGAACACTTAATATAAGAGAATGGCTTAGGGATCAATCGATTGCTTACTTAATTTGAAATAGTTGTTTTTGTTTTTGTTTTTTTAAATGAGGTAAGGTTTCTGTTTCTGTTCTGTTGTTTTTGTTAACTGGGATACATTCCTTTTTTTTTTTGGCAGTTCCTAACTATCCCTTCACCCCAAAAAAGCATTAATCGAAACAAAGATTAATTAGGTTGAATGTAATAGAAGGGGACCACTGGTGTGAAATGTCTGAGGAAAATAGTTGATTTGCAGCTTTGAGAGTACACAGTGTACATGCAGGGTTCCCACTTCAAAACTGCTGCCCCCTTCTTCGCCACCCCACCCCACCCCC